>NC_090881.1:7643716-7653716 GCF_036669935.1 Montipora foliosa
CCTGAAACTAGAAATTTACCATGCATTTCTCCCTATCAAAACAAGCATAAAAAAATTTAAAACAAGGGGAAAAAATACTTACTATCAGTTCGATGTTATTATTAGCAGTACCACTTGAAAATTGATGCACACTGTGCTACAGTGGAAGTTCCAATGTAGATGTAAAAGTACCTACATGAAGTTAATACTTTAAAACAACCAAGTTCCCATAAAATATAATAAAAGTCTTGACACTTCCTTGAACTCAGATAACAAAACTATATAGCTTCATATCATACTACAATGCAGAAATCTTGAGATAGAGTTTTAAATTTCTGTCAGTTTTCATTTTTTTTAGCATGATTTATCTCCCTTAACAATATCAATGGAACTACTTCTCTTTCTTCAACACAATGGCATTACGGTGCAACTCTGCATGACCCGGCCTTAATGTTCTAAATATATATTAAGTCAAACAGAGCTGCTTGCTCCATTGAGCTTTTTGAGAAGTCTATTTTCAAGCTGCTTCAAAGCATAGCTTTTCCGTTTTGGAGGAATATCCAAGACATGCTCTTCCAAAATCCTGAAGAGATATTTGCAGCCATCTGGATACTCCAAATTGAAAGTATAGTAGACTGCAATTAGAGACACCAATGATGATGCAAAGACGCTGATATCTTCACTGACTGGTAGGCACTCGCACAACACATCCTTCTCCAAAATAAGGAAAACTTGAGCTTTATCAAGACAGCCCTCACCCTCAGTGAAAACCAAATAGGGATGATTTGACGGAACTTTACTCAAAAAGCTTTCCATGTTGTCACTTGCCTAGAATACGTCAATGAAAGGATATCACTGTAAATGACCACTTGTTAGCATAATAACAATTTTCTTTTGCTTACCCAACAAAAGTAAAAATGATTATACTTCAGGCAAACAAATAGAGTCCTCGTGTTAATTGTTATACAATATCAGATCTCATACAACAAACTACTCAACATGCAAAATTACAAGAAAAATGTTTGTTTTTGCCTTAACTGGTAGGTATGGTAGCACACTAAGCAACCTACCGGTAATGTCAGTAGCAAGGGCTCCGTGTTGACTGGTTGATGAATATGCTGCAGTGCATCTAATGCTGTTTCAAAGGAAAATCAATCAGTGTATGTTCTTGCTCTTTATTATCATTTTAAGCTTTGACTGATAATAATACACTGTGGCACTAGGGATGCCTTCCTGTCCAGTTTGGACATCATTGATTTCAAATGCTTTGGACTCCTACCCCCCCCCCCCCCCCTTTACAGGTAAGTCTTGGCAGTGATACCAAGCAGCAATGGTGGAATCTTTAGAATTGTAGAGTGTCTAATAGGTATGGTCATTTTACAAATCTACGTGTAGTTTCCCTTGATTTTGTGAAAAATTGTGAAAAAGGGTCTGTTCTAGGAATAAAACCAAGAATGTTTAGCGTACATGTAATTAAAAACGTCTAAAAATTTTCCCAGTCTCCAAAACAGATATTTTCCAACATGTCATGCTCAAGTTATATCTTGAATAAATGACTTAGTGCCACTCTTAAAAGAACTCACATTCATCATTGCTGCTTTTGGTCAGGAAACACTTCAAAAGCTTTTCCCAACGGCTAATGAAGATCTTGACATTACAACTTTGTTTCTTCAGTCGGGAGATGTGTAATTCCAACTCCCACAACAACTGTTGCGATTTAGAAAAAACAATAGTAAATTAGTATTGTCCAGTTACACACAACCAGAGCAATTAATAATTATTGTTAACCCACTGACACTTGGGAGTGAGACTGAACAGATTGTACTGTCTAATGCCAGACCGTTTTACTCATCAACTGGGAGTGTGTAAGGCATTTGAGGTGTCAGTGGGTTAAGCAGTCAAATACAAAGTCCCCTCCATTAAGCTACTACATGCAACATCAGGATTGATGCTGACGGAATAGAACAAAAATGGTGGCCTCAATCACAACATTGCTGAATAATTCCAGAGCAACCATTACTGTACTACCGACAACTTGCGATAAAAAGCTGGTCTACTAACTTAGAATGAAATTGGCCTGCCTGCTATTTGCATATCATAAGTACACATTGTAGCCACATAATTTCATGTTTGAAAATATACACAGCTGACATCATACAGGCTTAAAAGAGAACTGTTACTAACCACTCTTTCATGATCCAAGTAAGGATATTGCTCCAGGACTTTCTCGACAGCATGTTTGCCACTAATTTCAGAAATTGCATCCCATCTTGATGAAAATGTGACTCTCTGCAGCTGCTCTACCGCTTTCCAGTTGATGGGCTTCCTTTTAAGCTCTTTCTCCAGTTCTTTCTCATGCTTTTTGAGGTCTTCTTCAGTTTGATCCCCACCCACATCAATCACAGAGTCACTGACCTCTTTTTTCAGTGAATTTCTTTCAAAACTCTTTACATTTGAGTGCCTTTTTCTGAGAAGAGACTGTAGAGGCCTACAAGGATTAAAGTGAGGACAAAAGAACATTTATCATAATCCATATCAAATTAATTTACAAAGTCAGCTTGCAATCAACATACAAAGGCAGGCTTTCACTTATGATGGAGTCTGCGTCATAAAACCAAACAAAGCCAGTTCTAATGTATTGTGATTGTTTCTTAACCTCCTTTAATTTGCATGAAATTTAGAACGTAAGTGGGCTGGCTTGCATACAACAGCCCATGGTTCTTGCTAACACACAAAAAAGATTATTCAACAATTTCTTGACATATAGCAAATAACTTTAATAGGAGGCCTTCACATTGCTGTCAGTTATTAATACTTTGTCATTCACAGGAATGAACCCAGATAGTCACTATTTAATGAAAGGAACTACCAGGGTCCAATCACTACTTAATTTTTAATGAAAAAAGAATGCCTCAAACTAATTACCCAGAATTGAAATTCCACATCATCAGGCCATGATGGGGGTTTTTCATCACACAAGACAGGTACACTCTTGCATAGAAGTTTTGCAACTTCTGTAAAATGTGCTGATGTCAGGCGTTCTTGATCTGCATAAGCTACCAAGCAGGTGACAGTCTCTCTTATCAGCTGCCTTCTGGTTGCGTCATCAAGAGGTATGTTTTCTTCCACACACTTTTTGACCTTCACTGAAAGAGCAGGTAATTTGTGGTCTTTGCTTTTTTTCCTGCTGCTGGAAATTCTCTGGGCTTGCTCCTCTTCAGTTTAGGTACACCACTCAACTGAGACAGAGGTATTTCATCTTCAAAAGAACTACTTATTGGACTCAGTGTTGAGATGGTGGACACAGAACTTGAAGAGGCAGTTCGAGAAATAATCGCAGAGTTCTGGAATGAAAAAAAAAAAAAAGAAAATGTTAACCCTTTCACTGTAATACTACTCATTGCAATGGGAAAACAAACTGCTTCAATGTGGTGTATTTACAAATCCTTCTTGGACTAAGCCCATAGTTCTGGCAGGTTGGGGCACATCAAAAATACTATGCTAACATATAAAACATAGGGAAAGTTGTGACCAGGGTTCATGATATTTTGAGCTTCTAAAATTCCATGACTGTACATGACCTTACCCAGATTAACATAACCTACATTAGATCAGAATCACAACAGACCAATTAAAAGACTTGCATTCTACAAGTAAGAAGGCATAACCTGCACGTTTTCTTGCCACTGAATTTCACTTGAATCATTTGGTGTCCTCTGTCAATAAAGAGAGGTCTACAAGTCAGTCACGCAAGTCACTTGGTTGACTAACAAAGTAAAATGAGATGCCAGCCCAGCTTTTATGGGATTGTCCCTTTCTTGCCCTCCTTGGGAGGAATTTATTTGCCTGTGTAGTTCCAACTCTCTCCAGGAAAAACACACCAATAACAACTTTAGGTGCTAGAGAGAAAGGTTTTCATCACCTGCATAGAGGATCATATTAGTTCATAAGTGAATTTCTCAGAAAGCCACTATTGTTTTTGGAGAAAAACACCCTTTTTATTTAAACAGGAAGTTAGAAGAAAACGTTTTAAGGTACACTGTACACTCTGCTGTTTAAAAAGGGGAAATCATTGGGACACATAAGTGGGAACGGAACCGTAAAATCAATAGTTGAACTTACTATATTACTAAGAATGTCCCATAATTTCTTTCTTGCTGGAAAATCTTCTGGGAAAAGGTCCTTCAAATCAAATCTTGACAGTTTCAGGAACATCTTCCCATCTATTTTATTGCCTATAATAAAAGAGGAATGAATGTTACAAATGTTATCGCAAGTAAACTGAAGTCCATTTACTGTTAAATTATAAGACGTTCACTGCCTTTTCTTGTGTTTTCAGGGTCATAATTATCAAACCATGACTTTTAAAACAACCCATTTGAATAAGAAATGACTCAGAGGAAATATCAGTGGGTTATGCTTATGCAAAAGTAATGGTGTAACTCACATTCTACAACTTTACAATGATCGGCTGAGACGCCCTTTTTCTGAAGATACGAGAACAACGATTTACTGCTTAATTCAGCAACACCTGCACTGCTATCTGAACTTGAAAGAGATACATTTGACACTTCTTCATCCTCATCCATGATGGTGAATGATAAAATTATCACTCTGCAACAAAGAAAAACATGCTTTGGCAACACTTCACACATTTACAAGCTGCTGCCTAAACAGTACGCTCAGAGGGCAGACTCTAAGCAATTATTAGTTGAGGTTGAGCATGATAGTGAGAATTATCAAGGCCGAGGTTTGTGTTATCTGCCGAAGCCGAAGGCTGAGGCGGATAACACAAACCGAGGCCTTGATAATTTCGCTATCATGTGAAAACCGAATCCAATAATTATAAATGTAGAAGCGTTGAGACATTTCACAGAACGAAAACCATTGTCTGCAAAAACGCGTCATACCTACATGCATAAATGCCAGTGTCTGTAGATGTGACGCGATGACACAGCGCCATCTAGAATTAGCGGGGTGCTTTTAGCCAATCAAAATTGAGATAGCATCAGCATTGTATAATAAATGTTGTTACATGTAAGCGGCAGTATAGAGTAGAGTGTGCTTTTGGCACACCCAGATTTTCGATAAGACTCTGGCATTTGTGATTCAAAAAACAAAACAAAAAATAAAAGGTGTTCCAAGATCAAACCATGACTGCGATGGAAAAAATTAAAAATTGTTGAAATTTGCGGAAATATAAGTCTTATCGTTCACGGATTCTTCTGGGCGAATGGCACACAAGGTGCACATATCCGTGCATGCCCTTACTGGCTGCACATACAAGCACTGTTTGTACACGATTTAAACAACAAAATCTCCAAAGAATACGTTCAAAACATAACAGTACCAGACATGAGCAAGCTCAACAACTTTTTCGTATGTCAGGCAGTTAAAAGATGAATGAATTTGCTGATAAAAGGCCAACAAAAAGCGGGTACCTCAATGGCGGGAAAATTATCCGTGTGCCTCGAAACACCAAAAGCGTGAAAACCAACAACTGTAATTTTGCTAAAATGTTACTAGCGTCGTCATAAAACAGAATCAAATAAAAACGAAGCTTGGCATGTTACGTTTCTGCTACATTAACTTACAAAACGGGTAACAATCTGACCAAGGAAAACTCACCTTTCGCATCGAGCCAAAGTATTCCCCGTGAACAGAAGATTACCCAAGAGCACTTGGCAGTATGCTTGGCACGTTTTGTCGAATCACAATCAGAGTTCTCTGGTCAGCAGGTATTCTTACTATTTCTTCAGCCAATGATTGGCCTTGCAAAGTGTGATTGTTAATGTCCGAGGGGCTTAGGAAATGGCGTTGTGTACTTTCTCTGCAATATATCTGTATTTATTGTTGAGCCACATAAATACCAACCACAACAGCGACAGCTATTTTGCATTTTGTGGAATCAGTGGTTGTGAACGGACTTACGAAAAAGCGAATTCATTTTCAAGACATGTTCGAGAGAATCATGGGGCGTTTTTGAACAGCCAAAGGGAAGACGTGGTTTTGGAAACGCTTGCAAATGGATCGGGTGAGTTCAATGATAATCCTTCAAAGTTTTAGTTATTGTGCTTTCAATATCAGCAGCTCACTCGGAATTTTGTTAAGAGTGTTCTTGATCTGGGACTTTTGAAGGGGTGGATGTGGTGCATGACCGACCTGACAGAAAAAATAAAAACTGAACAATTACATGTAGAAAGTTCTCATCCGTTTGCTATTTTTAATATCCAAGGAATCTGGAATGCTGATGACACAGCTGATATGCCCTGGATTGAAGTCCTTGATGAACCCAGTAGTTGTCCAGTTAGTGATACTGAGGATCAACTGGATTGCATTTCACAAGGTTCTTCATCTTCTGTATCAGATTCAGGATCAGATATCACATTGAAATGTCAAGAAGAGGAAACGCTTGGTGACATTATGGGGAAATACCTTTTTAAAATTAAGGAACAGAACAGGCTTACGCAAACATCTACACAAAGAGTTGCAAAGGCAACATCAGATCTCTTCAGTATGGCATGCAGACGGTTAAAAAGAAGAGTGGAGGAAACCCTTGACGATGCAGGCATCGAACAAGTGCCAGGTCTAGAGGCTGCATTTGCAGATTTTCTTTTTCCATTTGAAGACTTGAAGACCACTTGGATGTTGACAGAATTTCAAAAGCATTCACTGCCTTATGTGGTAGGGAGTTATTTATAAAAGAAATCATGTTTTTGCTTTTCCAGGGGAATCTGACCAACTTTTAAACTATCAATTCAGTTGATCACTGTGGTCAGGTCACATTGTTAGCATTGAAAGGAGAAGCTGTGGTTACAAAAAATTTTTGTACCATTTGGCAGTAAAAGGGTTCGTGATTAAATAAAAATAATAATCTGAAGACAAGGAAAATGAAGAGTGAAAGATTGAAAATGTCATCTAATGAAAGTCAAAAAGTAATTCTGTTCCAAATGACAGGGCCCTGTCCCAGTTGTGTTAGAAGTTTTGATAGCAACTTAAGGCATCTCTTACCCACTTCGCCTTGTCCCATACCTCCTTTTCTCCTATATTCCCATTTTTGGCACAGCTTTACAGTAAAGACTTACCTGAAACATATTTTTCTTCTGACAAGGAGCCTTTAAAGAAAGTGCTGGGGAGGACAAGAGTCTACAGAAGAGTGAGAAACAAAATAAGATGTTTGCAGCTTGAGAAAGTTTTCTTCTATGTTCCAATTTTGAAGACCCTTGAAGCACAATTTCAGTCGAGAGCTATCCTTAAAATGGTCTTTTCTGAAAGAGACGGGGACAAAGATAGAGGTTTTCTGCAGGATTTTAATGATGGTCTATTTGTGCAGAGCCACCCTCTGTTTTCAACAGATGACTGTGCTCTTAAGTTGCTCATATACTATGATGATGTCAATGTAGCAAATCCAATGACGAATAAGATTCATCAACTTGGTTTCTTTTACTACCACCTAGCTAACATAAAATCTGTTTATCGCGCAAAATTAAATTCTATTCACCTCTTTGCTATCTGTAAAAAGCAGTACATAAGGGAATTTGGTCTAAATGAGGTGCTGAAGCCTTTGGTGGAAGACCTCAAAGAGCTGGGAGGAGAACAGGGTTATGCTTTCACCATAGCAGGAGGTACAGTTTATTTAAGAGGTGCAATTCTTGCTGTCATCGCAGATACTCCTGCAAGTCAAGGGTTGGTTGTTTTAAGGAAAGTGTAGGTGGGGCTAGGAGAAAATGTCGGCACTGTATGACATCTTGGGAACAAATGCAGGAACATTTCTTGGAGGAGGATTTCATTCTGCGAGATAGTAATAGCCATGAGCAGCAGGTGTCTTTGATAGAAGATGCTGGTTCAAATTATCTGAGAAAGTTTTTTTCAAAAAATTATGGAATTACTGGCAGAGCTAAGATTTCAGAGGCTCCATATTTTGACATCACTAAGCAGCTTCCCCAAGATATTATGCACATTTTCCTAGAAGGTATTTTATGTTACGAAATGAAATTTTTCTTTCAGCATTTCTTCCGCAAGTCATTTTACTCTTCATGATCTTAACCAAGCAGTCAACAATTTTGACTATGGTTATTCAGAGTTGAAAGATAAACCAGCTCCAATAAAGGAAGTTGACTTAGACTTAAAGTCTAATTCCAATTTGGGCCAAAGTTCAAGCCAAATGTGGTTATTTGCCTCTATTCTACCCCTGCTTTTGGATGGCAAAGTAGACCACAATGACCCACATTGGATCAATTTCCTTTCCCTTTTGGAAATTATGTGTATCTGTTTTGCTCATCACGTTACTTATAGTTCTGTAATTTATTTAAAACAATTAATTAAGGAACACCTCACCTCATTTAAGACTATACATCCAAACGCACGAATCTTGCCAAAGCAACATTATTTGGTTCATTTACCCACCCAAATATTAATGTTTGGGCCACTTATCAGGAGCTGGTGCATGCGATTTGAAGGCAAACATTCCTACTTTAAAAACATGGCCCGTGCAATAAAAAATTTCAAGAATCTGCCACTCTCCCTTGCACGAAGACATCAAAGTATGGACAGTGCAACATCCTTGGAAATTGATGGTGAAAGTGTTGACCCTTGTCCAATGTTGTCTGATGATATTACATTTGGAAAAGGAAAACGTTTACTTGGACATGATCTGGAATATGCATTAAATACTATAACAAGGTTTTATGAACTGGATTATAGAAATGGATGTGATGCCATAAATGTCTTTCAGTATAATTCAGTTACAGTATGTGGAACCCAGTACAAAACAGGTGCAAACAACTTTCTTATCACTTGCTTGGATGACATGGACCTACCACAGTTTGCTAAAATATCAAAAATATGGTTTGTTCCCCACAATAAACCATTCTTTGCAGTCATGACTATGAGTACAGATTCTTTTTGTGAGGAACTAAATGCTTTTGAAGTCTCAGAACCAGAAATGGCACAGGGATATGATATCATTTCTCACTGTGACTTGTTTTTTTATAATGTATACCATGCTCATAAAAAAAGGGGTAAACAGTTTATTACCTGCAAGGAGAGCTTTTTGAGTATCTAAAAATTAGTTGGCGTATATGGGACTTAAAATCACTGTGAACGGTCAGAAGATAGTTGTTATTATGTAAGGTTATATTGCATAATATTTATCATTGATATCTTTATGTTGAAATGCTACTTAAAAGACTGTCATTCTTGAGGTACACGATATACAATGTATTTGATGAGTTGCACTCAGTGTTGCGAGTTGTATTTTGCAATGTTAATTACAATGTTAATGTTTAGTGATGTGTCAGCAGATTTTTCCCAAGCTGTACACTAAAAAATAAATAACAAAACAGTGAGACCTTGTTCTAACACAGATCAAAAATGGGAGGGTAAGTTTTGTGACCCTCCTTTGTGGTTTCTTTATGTTTCCCTTGTATGGTAGTGTCTTGAAATAAAATTTGTTCTTCTGGAAAGTGGTTCTTAGTTATTTTACTCTAAGATTGTTTTTAATTGTTTGAGTAAGAATCAAAGTCACTTTGGAAAGAGCCTCACTTTGCAATTTTTGCTTTTTTACTTGGACTGAAATGATCTTGTTTCAAGATTGCTTTTTAACTATTTGACTTGGAGACAGTAACTTGAAACAAGGTTTACTGTCCCTTATAACTAGGACTCAAGCAATCTTGTTTCAAGATTGCTTTTTAGCTATTTGAGTTAGAGGCAAAGTAACTTAAAATAGGTTTACTTTGCCTCATAACTAGGACTCAAAATATCTTGTTTCAAGACATTCAGTATTCTTAAATTTTTAAGACATTTTGTCTACTTAAAACTAGATTTTGTGGTCTTAAAATTAGACATCAAGTCTAGAATCAAGATTACACAACTCAAATTAAGGATTTATACTTTGAGAGTGAAGAGTAATGCATCATGTTCCTTTTGGAATAAAGCCGATTATGAGACTCAGAGAGCAGCAAACAAGGTAATCCGTTGATTGGATGGTATTTCTCACTATTGAATACATCGGAATAAAAGC
>NC_090881.1:7676216-7678716 GCF_036669935.1 Montipora foliosa
GCCAACATTTGAAGTACTGGAAGCCACTTTTAATCATGTTGCACCCCATGTCAAACGAAGAACACAATCCCTTTGTTTATTTCAAGAGATGGTTATGGTACTGATGAAATTGAGACTCAATGTTCCACACCAAGACTTGGCCTACCGATTTGCAGTCTCTATGTCCACAGTATCAAGGACATTTGCACACTGGCTGGTCATCATGGATGTGCGGTTGTCCCCACTGATCAGGTGGCCAGAGAGGGAAGAACTTTGGAAGACCATGCCCCAGTGTTTTAAGTTTTCGTTTGGAAATAAGACAACCGTCATTATTGACTGTTTTGAAGTTTTTTGTGTAAAACCGACAAACCTCCTGGCTAGAGCACAAACGTTCAGCTCGTACAAACACCACAACACAGTCAAGGTCCTCATCGGCATAACCCCTCAAGGCTGCATCTCCTTTGCCTCAGAAGCCTGGGGGGGACGCACCTCAGACAAGTATCTCACGGAAAATTGTGGGCTTCTCAACAACTTGCTTCCTGGGGATCTAGTTATGGCAGACAGGGGATTCACTGTTCACGATGGTGTTGCCCTTAAACAAGCAAAACTCATAATTCCAGCATTCACTAAAGGAGAAGAACAACTGGACCCTGTTGACGTTGAAAGAACAAGGGGGATCGCACATGTTAGGATCCACGTTGAACGAGTTATGGGACTTTTACGCAGGAAATGCACTATTCTTGAGAATACCTTGTCAGTAGATTTTTTAACCTGTAATCCAACCGGAAATCCTGAGATCCAGGTACCTATGATCGACCGCATACTCAGAGTTTGCTCTGGACTTGTCAATCTATGTGGCCCCATTGTCCCATTTGATTAGATTAATCTGTGCAAAATACAATGGAATCCCAATTTTGTTAGCCTCTAAGGCTAGTGTAAATTGGTTTGTGAAATCAGAGAGTTCAAATCAATGGTTAAAAATAGTTTAAGAGAGGAAATGACTCCGAGTCCAAGTTATCAGAAGCTTTAAAAAATAGAGGATTTACAAGACTGGGATTCCATTGTACTTATGTAAACCATGCTGTTTCGAAATTTGTTGGTTCAATTTTAAAATGTTGTAAATGTGTGTACCACCACCTGGGGGAAGTCCCTTATGGGGTTGTGTGGCCAATTTGAATATGGTTTTTAGGGATTTTTTGTCTCAAATATGGATTTCGCCTGAAATTAAATGGGATTCTAAGAGGTTCAATGAGGAGATTAAAGAATGAAAATTAGTTTTGAAACACCACCAGACAGTTAACCCACAAGCAACTCCGGCGTTTAGAGGATATTTTCGATGTCCATATTCTTTGATGTTCATTCTTGTCTGAGACAGGGTATTATGACTCAAGCTCGTTATGAAAAATTGGGAGATGAGTGACTAAGCCGTACCTCCCCAGCTAAAGATATGTTGAGTCCCCCCCCCCCTCCCCAAAGGTAACAATGTGCTTTTGTAAAGCTAATTTTATATGTTAAACCCAAGAAATTGAAAGAAATTTGTTCATTATAACAATGAGAGGTTTCTCCTGTCATGTAATTCCCCTTCACTGTCATGATAAGATTCTTGTGCATTGTCAAGTTCATAGGACGTAGGTTTATCATCATGAGATTGAGAAGAACAAGTGGTAGGTGCAACTGGGGTTTCCTGACATGTCCCTGGAACTGCGGTGCTGGCATGAAATGGCTTTGCATGTTTTGTTTTGCAATCGGTGCATTTCCAGGTTGTCTTGCTGTTGTTGGGCAATTTCTTGTAACCAAGGCAGGTCAAGTGAAAAAATTTTCCACTCTGGCAATCATCGCTGTGGCACTCAAGTAATTTGTCAGATTGCTGTGGCACTGCTTGGCAAATACAAATACTGTTGAGAGATAAAGCCTTAGCCATTATTTCTGGAGATTTCTCCTTTCCTTTTTTCGACCCCTTAAACTGTGGTAGCCTGCAGCAGTGTGGGCAGTACCACACCCTTGGTAGTGGGGTTGAGATTGCTAAGCACGAGGGATGAAATTCAACAAATGGGCAGTGGAGGTTTCCACATTTCACAGTGTTTCCACATGATGGCATTCTGCAGAAACAAATTCCAACACCTGCTTGTGGTATCTCATCAGAAATGTCACACTTCCTTGTGTACCATCTGCCTAAAATTTCAGGCAAAATACATGTTCTCCAGAAAGTCGTAAGTTTTGGCAAAACCTCCTTCCAGTGACCATGGTCAGGGTAAATTCTTTCTTTGATAATTGTTGCACGGTGAGAACTGTCAAAAGCACAAACAACAAAATCATTGTACTTCCGTTCAGGTAATGTCAAAAGCTGTTGTTGAACTTGAAAAAAGTAGTTGTGGTTTCGTTTCAGCTGGAAATTACCGGCTACCTTTTCCAGGCAAGCATTCTTCTTCAAAACATAACTGTCAAAGTGATATCGGTCAATACAAATAGGACATTTGACCTCTCCGCACCCCAGTCCACAGCATGAGCAAGATACTAAGAA
>NC_090881.1:7688716-7701216 GCF_036669935.1 Montipora foliosa
ACCCTCTTTAATAGTTGGTTTCCCACTTGTTGTGACAAGGCCAGCTGCATATACCTGATATCGTTTTGTTTGGTTGACCCAAAATGACCTGGGCTCATTTGTGTGGTGTACTGGGAACTAGCCTACATCTGGGAAACCACAGTGAGACGTTGTTGATTAAAAAGGCTGTTGTGCTGGGATTACTTTGTGTCGTTTTATTTCGATTACAAACACTACATTGGCGACGAGGATTTGCCTCAATGGCTGAGAGAGCCCTTCCAATGCTAGATCTATCAGGATCTTCATCACAAGTGGCAACAAGCATTCGAGTTTTATTCTGAGGGAAAAGGCTTGGACAACGCGAGGAAGAAAACGTCACAGCTTCTGCACTATGAAGGAATGGAGGTACAGAATATTTTTGAAGATCTTGTCGACCTCGATACGGTGGGTAATCAAGATCCCTATGAAGTCTGTATTAGGAAGCTTGATCATCATTTTCGCTGTGACGAAAATATTCCATTTGAGCGCCACGTGTTTCGGCAGTTGACGCAGACGAATGGCGAACCAGTTGATAAATTTGTTGTGCATCTCCATCGACAGGCAAGGTATTGTAATTTTGGTGATGCTCTCAATGACAACCTACGAGATCAGTTAATTCAAAAATTGCCCGACATAGAATTGAAAAAGAAGCTGTTGGAGACCAGAAACATTACTTTAGCACACGTTTTGGAGAAAACAAGAGCTTCGGAAGCGGCGGGACAACAAGTGAAGCATATGGCGGGTGTATCGGACGTAAACACAGTCGGATGAAAGGAAGATAAGACAAATGATCAGTCAGCTGAAACGTGCTTCAACTGTGGAAAGGCAGGACATTTCTCACGCTGTCCAGCGAAAGGTACGAAGTGTTCCAGCTGCTCCATGTAGGGCCATTTTGCAGTGTGCTGCAGAAACCTCGACCGAAATGCACCTGAGACAGAAAAAGGTCTTTGTCCAAAGAGCACTCGTGGCAATCATAAGGCGTTCAGCAGACAGACAAACCAAGTGGAAGATTATTTGGCGGGTAGCAGTCAAGAAGAAGAAAACCCTGCCTTTGCGTTTACTGTGATGGAAGAAAATGAGGAGGGTGTTTGCAAAGTGTTGACCACACGTCACGTACCAACGATGAATGTGAGTATTGATGGACTCAGGGTCTGTGAGCAATTTGATGGGGGAAGATGATTTTCAGAATTTATTTTGCCTATGGGGGTAGAGTAATTGAGGTCATTGGACAGTTCAAAGCGGAAATTTCGGTGGGAAATGCTAAGGTAACTTCCAGTTTTGTTGTCAAGCAGCTAGGTGTTCTCCACATTGGTCCAAAGGCCAGTCCCATTGGTGGCAGTTGTAATGACGTCAGGAGTGACTTTGCCAACCAGCTCAATACCCTAGAGTGTTCACAGGAGTTGGCAAACTAAAAGACTTTGAGTTGAAACTGCATATTGACCCCAGTGTAGCGCCTGTGGCACAAAAGTCAAGGCGAGTTCCATTTGCACTTTGAGACAAAGTGAAAGCCAAGATGGATGAACTGTTAGAAGGGGATATCATTGAGTGAGTGGAAGGCCCCACTACATGGGCTAGTCTGGTTGTCGTAGCACCCAAGCCATCAGGTGAGATAAGAATTTGTGTGGGCATGTGTCGCGCAAATGAGGCCATTATCGGCGACTGGCCTCCGATACCCACTGTTGATGAAGTACTAGAAGAACTACATGGCAGTATTGTCTTTCCAAAGCTAGATCTGCGTCATGGTTTTCACCAGGTAGAGCTGCATGCAGATTCCAGGGACATTACCGCCTTTGTAACACATGACGGTTTGTTCTGCTACAAAAGGCTAAGTTTTGGGGTTAATGTGGCACCTGAGAAATACCAACATATCATCAGTCAGGTTATAGCAGACATTGAGGGAGTTGTAAACAAGGCTTATGATTTGATTGTTCACGGAAAGACAGTTGTGGAGCATGACCAGAGCTTACACAATCTGTTAGCTAGGTTGGAAGAGAAGAATTTTACCTTGAATGGCGAGAAGTGTACCTTTGGAATGGGTAAGTAGTTTTCATGGGCATTCTCCTTTTGAAGCACGGCATCGGGGCTACTGAGGAAAAGGTGCAGGCAGTAAAAGAAGCAACCCGTCCGTTGTGAGCCTCCGAAGTGAGAAGTTTCCTGGGCCTTGTGGGATTTAGCTCGAGATTTATTCCTGATTTTTCGACCAAGGCAGAACCTTTATGAGTACTATGTCGAAAGGATGAGAAGTTTCTATGGGGTAAGGCACAAGAGGAGGCTTTCAATACGCTGAAAGAAGACATGGCCGGTGCATCCACGCAGGCTTATTTTGAATGGGAAGCACCCACAGAAGTCATAGCAGATGCCGGCCCGGTGGGACTTGGTGCGGGTTTGGTTCAGGAGGTAGATGGGGAATGCCGTGCAGTATGTTATGCCAGTAGAAGTCTTAATAACACTGAACGCCGGTACAGTCAGACTGAGAAGGAAGCACTTGCGCTTGTTTGGTCCTGTGAAGGATTTAATTTAAACTTATATGGTCTGCCCGAAATTGACCTAGTGACTGACCACCAAAGCTCTGAAAACCATCTATGGCCCAACCTCAAAGCCATCCGCGCGAATAGAGCGCTGGGTGTTGCGATTGCAACCTTTCAACTACAAAGTTCGCAATGTGACCTCCAGGGAGAACATTGCGGATGCTCTGTCCTGCCTAACTAAAATTCCAGCCTCAAAAGGATATGTTCAGGATGAAGAGTATACATGCGAAGTGACTTTACAAGCAGTACCAGTGGCCCTCTGGATTGAAGAGATTGAAGAAGTCTCCTTTCAACATAAAGAATTGGAGGCGGTGCATGAGGCATTGAAAACAGGTCACTGGAGCAAGGCCCCAAAAGCCTATGAACTGGTATCCCATGGATTAGCTTGCATTGGTCAGGTCGTGCTACGAGGAACGAGAATCGTGGTTCTCAGAACATTGAGAATAAGAGTGTTAGATTTAGCCCATTAGGGGCACCAAGGCATAGTGAAGACCAAGGAACGTTTAAGGTCAAAGGTATGGTGGCCAGGAATTGATAAAGAAGCAGAGAAGGAGTGCAGAGAATGTTTTGGCTGCCAGATGGTATCAAAGCATGTCCCGCCCCTGCCCATTAAGCCCACAAGATTGCCTGAGAGAGCTTGGCAAGAGGTCGCAGTTGATTTTCTTCGGCCCTTACCTACTGGGGAGCACCTAATTGTAGTGGTCAATATTTGGAGGAAATGGGGCTTGTGCATCACTACAACACACCTTTGTGGCCCAGATCCAATGGAGAGGTCGAGCGCCAGAACCGCTCACTTCTCAAAGCCATGAGAGTCTTCCATGCAGAAGGGAAGGATTGGTGACTGGAGCTCAACAAGTTTCTACTGGCCTACCAATCGACTACTCACACCACAAGGGGTGTTAGCCCAGCGGAACTGTTTCTTAAGAGGAAAGTAACTACCAAGCTTCCAGAGTTTACGGAAGGTGGAGAGAGTCAGATGGATGTGGCTTTGCAACAAGTGAGGGGTCGGGATTCTGAGAAGAAGCAGCAGGCAAAACTCTATGCTGACATGAGATATCACGCCAATGATAGACCCATCACTGTGGGAGATGCTGTCTTGCTTGAGAGAAAGAGAGAGAAGTTCTCTCCCTCGTACGAGAGCCAACCTTAGGAAGTGACCGCCCGTTATGGGGACCAAGTCATCCTCCACCCCAAGGAGTGGAGTACAAGAGGAATTTGCAGCATATCAAATGTGTCGTAATGGAACCTGTGACCGATGCAGAATGCAGTACAGAGGCAGGAGGTGATAATCCGGAACCGGCCCCCAGTCCTGAATTGTCTGACCAGTCTACAGGAGTGGCAGTTGCGGGTACTCCGCCTCGCTCATGAAGAGTTAGCCAGCCTCCAAAGGAATTAGCTGATTATGTACTTTACTGAACATTTCAGAATTTACTTCCATGAAGGAACTTGCTTAAGATCATGAACGCTGTTTGTGTACTTTACTGAACATTTCCGAATTTGTTCCCTCAAAGGATTTTGTTAAGGTCATGAACACTGTTTACATTGGTTTGTTTAGACTACACAATTATGAGCAGGTTCACATGTGGGACCTTCGTTTACACAGCTTAGTCTATTTGTCCAGCTTTGTACATTTCTAGGACTTAGGCTGTTTAGTTTTCATTTCTGCGGAGAAAAAGAGATATTGTGGTGTACTGGAAAGTAGCCTACATCCGGGAAACCACAGTGAGACGTTGCTGCTGATTAAAAAGGCTGTTGTGCTGGGATAACTGACTTCGTCTTGTTTTATTTCGATTACAAACACTACAATTTGACATTTGTGAAAGATAATTATCGCTACGGCAGTGAAACAAATCAACCATTTCTTTATAATTTCTATATAACTTACGAAATACAAAAAGACTACTTGATAATATCTAGTAGTCAACTTGTATTTGTATTCAGTGGGTACAAATTCAACAGTCAACGCTGAATTTATTTCTTAATTCAGTGTACTGTATAGTTCAAGGAAAGATTACGTTTATACAAACGTTGGCCGTGTAGCACTTGTATTTTAAACAGAGTTAATTGAATAGAGTGTAATGTGAAGTGCTAGATTTCTATCCCATATGAACCATGTGAGCGTTAGCCCTACTGATGGAAATGGGCCCACACAAGGACAGAGAAAAACTCTGACTTTTCTCTGTCCTTGTGTGGGCCCATTTCCATCAGTAGGGCTAACGCTCACATGGTTCATATGGTTTAGAAATCTAGCACTTCACATTACACTCTATTCAGTTAACTCTGTTTAAAATACAAGTGCTACACGGCAAACGTTTGTATAAACGTAATCTTTCCTTGTACTTGTACATGTTCATTGCCATGACTTTAACATCTTCAGTTCCCACAGCCTGCTCCCGTCTGACCTTGTAGCTCAGTCGGTAGAGTGGCGGAGATCTAACCCGAAGGTCGTGGGTTCAATTCCCACCCTGGCAGAGTTTTTCTCTGTCCTTGTGTGGGCCCATTTCCATCAGTAGGGCTAACGCTCACATGGTTCATATGGGATAGAAATCTAGCACTTCACATTACACTCTGTTCAGTTAATAGTGTATAGTTCAGATGGGCTACACAAAGTGATACCATTACAAGATTAAAAATTTGCATGTTCACAAGTTTTTATTTAAATCAAAAGTAGGAATGATTTTGCCCAAAAGGTCTTTCTATTTTATGACTTGTAAACGTAATGAAAGTGTCCTTTATGAGGAAAAAACCTTACATGTACTTAATGTTACCTTGCTTGAGAAATAAATTCTCTTTTTAATATTGTCATGTTTCATCGTTCTGTTAGGAGAATTAAATTTAATCACCACTTGCATTTTTCTCTATTAAAAAATACCAGTTCAGAGCTGCCTATGTGGTATACAGGATATGAATAGGACAGTGATTAATAAGAAACACCACTTGTACCACCAGATGGTAGCATAATTTGCAATTTTTCAGGTAGCCCAGGGGGGCACAGGGACTATGTAAACAAGGCCAAC
The DNA here is from genome assembly GCF_036669935.1 of Montipora foliosa. Taxonomy (NCBI): domain Eukaryota; kingdom Metazoa; phylum Cnidaria; class Anthozoa; order Scleractinia; family Acroporidae; genus Montipora; species Montipora foliosa. Next base: position 7,694,280 of record NC_090881.1, read on the forward strand.
AACTCACTCAATGGGAAACGCCAGCAGGGCATTTTGAGCCCTGATTATAGTGACATTATTGTGTATACAGTATGATGTACATGTAACTTGACTCTTTACATCATTTTCATTGTATTGAAGGCTTGTGTTAGTGATGCTCCCAATGTGCAGTGTGTTGTGTGCCACAAAGAGATACAAATGTCACTCTTTTGACAGCATCAAGCTGAATGTATCACAAAGTAAGTACAAATACAAATTGTAAATGTATCTATTTCATAGCATGTTTTCTTGTGTCTTGGAGTTATAACATAGTCCAAGCCAGGAAGTGTAATAACTGAAAATCCTACCATAAATGTTTGGGCATTTTTCTAGGAAATTTAAGTATTTGGAAACTTGGATATTGTTCTTGCTCTTTAAACGAAAATAGATTCCTATCTTTCCTTCACCTTTTTGCTGTCAGTCATGTACAATGATTTGCTCTGGACTTAGTTGTTGTCAAACTCTGTTATTAATGCACGCAATGTTTACCCACTTTTCTTCTATGTGTCAGTTTGGAAAGTCAGCTCCAGGAAATGTTTCCTGAACAGACTCGAGAAAACATCGAGTATGCTCTTCTGCAGGGACATCAGGATCTTGCTAGGGCACTTGATTATCTCTTGAATAGAGAGATGAATAATACAGGTCAGTCACTAAAACCAAGTAAATGATGGGAATATCTTGATTATCTTGATTGAGGTTTATATTTATAAGAAAACATACCATTATGCCTGTTTTCATGACAGGTGAGAAATATATAAACTGAAAACAAAAGTTACAAATTTGGAATGAATTTTGATCCGTCACCTGCCTTAGAAAATGATTTTTGTTTTTCGATTTCTTCATAGTGAACGAAAAATAACCCGAGTACTGTACTGTTCTTTAAATGTCAGAAAGCACTTTGGAATTTACACGATTGAAGGGGCCAGTATATGAGACAGTCTTCTTTTATTCACCCCCCATTTGTTAAGACTAAAATAAAATAGTTTCATTTGAAGAATGTTAGCACTAGATTAAATTTGAATAGGTTGGATACAATTTTGCTCCGGTAGTATCAAGGAAAATGAATTTGTTGTTATTCATAAAAAAAAACCCCAAAGAACATGATATCAAAACAATGTTAACTTTAAGTTACTCATTGAGAATGCAAACATAGATTTCATATATGTAGTTAAACTCTGCACAAAAAGATGAGTCCTATCCTATGCTTACAGATTTGTTTCTTTTAAATTACATTGACAGTACAGAGGACAGTGCAGATGGGAATACGGAAACTGGACTACCAGGAGGCTCTGATGCACTTTGTTACTGGAGCTATGCAGTCATTCTCACCTGAAGAACACCTAGTCATCACAAGCGATGAAAGCATTTTGGGTCAGGTGTTGAGGAAGTACAAACGCGTTCCAAACTAATTTGTGGCATTACATTTTAGAGAAATTCTGTACAAAACAACCATAACCCACTGAAGAATTTTGCCAATCCAGGCAAAGTTGGGTTTTCCATCGGAGAAAAATATGGTATCCGTCAAAATCATACGAGTCACGATTTAAAAAAACACAATACCGTCAAAAGTCACCATTTTATTCTTCCACTGAGCAAGCCTAACTACAAAAGAACACAGTAATATTTACAAAAAGGCGTTCCGAATTTCGGATACCCTTCACACTCATCAATGCAAAAACGGTCATTACCAACCTACATCGAATGGTCTTCCGAATTTTGGACCCCTTAACTCTTATCCGAGAAAAAAGATGATTATGACTTGAAATGCCTTCCGAATTTTAGACCCGTCAAGTCTTATCCTACAAGAAAACGATATTTACTAACTTGGAATGCAATTAGAGACGGCTTTTTGTATTCCAAATAGTTTCCACTTTTCCCTTTAGCCCTCTTCGCTGAAAAAAAGTTAATGACCATGGAGATTCTTGTTGACTATGCCTATGTACTCTAAGGTACAACTTAAACAAGCGTGTTTCATTGCTGTTGTTGACATAATTTAACTTGAGATAACACACTTTAATAAATATTTCCTCTGAAAAGCCACTTAAAAGCAACAACGCTTGTTTTCAAGTTAAAGAGATTGAGGGGTGAAATTCTCTGTTTTGTCAATCACAATCAAATATTGACATAAAAATGCTAATAATATACATGAAAAAATTACTCGATTCTGATTGGCTGAGAGCAATGCAGTTTAGGTAGACAAGAAGAGTGACAAAATAAATATCAAAAAGTGTCAGTAGCTTTTAAAAAATCACAGACGTTTCGGGTGTAAAACCGCTTTTCTTCACACTGAAGAACGGTTCTACACCCGAAACGCCTGTGATTTTTAAAAAAACTACTGACACTTTTTTATATTTATTTTATATCACTCTAGTTGTTTATCCAATCAAATCTTTTGTTTTCAAATCAAGCGTGCACCCTAGATAGCGCAATTTTTCTCTGATTGTGTGGCTTCTGCTTAACCTTCTAGAATTTTTTCATGTATATTATTAATAAACAATCACATGGAATAAATAAGCAGTTGTAAATTTTTTCAAAGACTACAGTTTTGGTGCTCTTTGAAAAAAAAAATTTTACTCGTGCTTATTTATTCCAAATTGCACTCAAAATCATGTGATTACCTACAGATACAATTATGTTACTGGGTGCCTCCAAACAAAGCCGCTCTCTCTCTTAGCTGTTCATGTAACCTCTCAGATTCACTTTAGAAGTCAATAAATAACTGAGGAGGGAATGTCTTTACTGGTATGTTTGATGACAACACTTACAGTACCGCTCAGAAATACGTTAACCAAAATATGCACACAATATGCGTATATCTGTACGCGTATGTGCGTATATCCATACGCGTATGTGCGTAAACCATACGCGTATGTGCGTATACCGATATACGCGTCTGCCTAATTAGCTTGTTTATTGTTTTGCTTATTGTTATAATAAAGAATACATGTAGCTTGACAGCACTAAAATAGTACACGACTACGAACTACATGAAAAAGACGCACTTCCACAAACAGCTGTCGCGTTCGGAATACGACAAACCCACGCACGGATGTTTATTTCATCGATAAACATACAGTTCAGGTTCAGTGTTATTTTGTTCCACACTATCAAAAGAGAGAATTAACAATATACAAAAGGCACACCATCAATAAACATGCAATTCTCGGTTTACCTCGCCAAATTCGACGGAAGTTGTACTCCTATTTGAAAGGTGTTGCATTACCTGTCACGATTTCCTCAGCTCTTGATGTGAGTCGTATGCAAATTTTGATAGATCGTTGTTCGGGCATTCCCTTCTACTTTAATTTGCTATCAGTTTAAAACCAGCAGTATCAAAATGATACGATACAAAAGAAATTGTTTCCCATTTATGAGTTGGTCGCTTCTCTTCATAAAAAGTTTTTAATTGAACGGAAAGGTAAAATGGAAATGAATTGTTGATTTATCTTTCAATTGGATCAATTTCACACCCGTGAATATTATTTTTCACTCCCAATTTCACCAAGTGAATTTTAACCATTAATTTCACGACGTGAAAGTTTTCACCGATCATTCACGGCATGAATAGTTTCATGCCAAGAGTGAAAGTTTCTTATCGTAGAGTGATTACGGCGTATTCACGCCGTGAAAATTGAAATTCATGCACCAGGGCAATGAAAAAAAAATTCACGGTTTTCAATGAATCCATAAGGCCCTTTTTGCGTAAAGGGTCACAAACGATACCCTTCTGATTTATAAACATTGAATTACTTTTGCTTGTTATCCAAAAAATTCGCGACGGGAAGCGAGCTGCGCGTTTGTAACATGATAGCTTTTGCAGTATGTAAATTTTCTGTTATCGGCTCGTGGCTTTGTTCAGATCCAAAAGTTCTTTGTTTTACTCACCAATGCAACACAAAGGAAATTTATGATACTGAATAACAAAGGAAAATCAGATGCGCATGAATATACGCGTGTGTGCGTATAACTATTCGCGTATGTGCGTATAAGCATACGCGTATATGCGTATACACCCGCGTATGCGCAGTTAACGTATATCTGAGCGGTACTGTAATACCCTTGCCATGCAACTAAGTAAAAAAACTGATCAGCTGATTCATTTTTTTTGGGCGGGGGGGGGAGGCTTTGGCTAAAACTCTGCAGAAGTTGAAAGTGACTATTTACGTTCTGAAATTCTGATAGGACAGTTTTTTAATTTGTGCAGATGCAAAGAAATGTTTTTCCTGCAGTGTATTGCAGCACATGAATGCAAAAACGCTGAAGAAAATGTGTATGTACATATACAATGTACACGTTGCAGTGTTTAAAACAACAAGAACAAACTAAATATTACCATTCTCACTCCCAATGTCCAGGCCAAGGTCGCCCTCTTTCGAAAATGTTTGTATGAAACACTCATACATATCTTGTGGGTAGCCATCTTCCTCCATTTTAACGTCAATAAGATTTGTCATGTGCCTTGACACATGCCTTTCTGTCAACGTATTGTGCAACAATGCCCAGAAGCCAAGAACAAAACAGTCAACGGTCTTGGCCATCAGTAATTCTGAAATAGGAATACATAAAAAGCAATTACTTGCAAATCTCAAAACAAACCGTAAACAAAGAACAAGCTGTGACTTTTGGTTGTTATGTTTAACTTAGTCTTTCTTGGCTTCAAAGCTCCACTTAAATCAATTGAAACAGTCCATTGTTGCCAAGAGTGTTTCATAAAATGCAATAATTAAGAGTTAGAAGAAAGAACAAGGAAAAAAGTGTGATATGATATTTACCTTTTGAATTTGGTACATGCTATAAACCCAGTTTGAATTTGAATTTGGCCTGCTCCAGCAGATGCCATTTTCATCTGCACATGAAGCAATGCTGGTGCAGAGCATACAATCATGATGTTGGACATGGTCATTAGCCTCTTGAAATTTATTTGCACAGCCATGTCAACAACAGTGCTAACTTCTTCATCTACGTCCTTAAAGAAAAAGCAACAATAATTAGACTTGAAAACTATACTTCAGAGCTACAACACTGCATGAAAGGCCCGTTCCCCTTTAGACTGCTCGCAGTCCCTTCTGAGTTCGTCGAACCCCCCGCTTTGGTCCACCAAGTGAGCCAAGGGAGAAGACATAGCTATATCTTATCTCCTCGGCTCGCTTGAGTAAACAAAGCGGGCGGTTCAACTAACTCAGAAGGGACTACGAACAGTCTAGTTCCCCTCCCAAACATGTATGTGGTTCCATGGTGCTGTTCAATATGGCAGCTGTATGCATCATCAGTGATACATGTACATGTAGGTACCCTGCACAGTTTTCTACATTAATCTTAAAAATATTTAAAAGTACGCAAAAAAAATCCTTCTTGAAACAAAATTTAGACTGGAGCAGAACTTTTCACTCATGTGACCGACAGTACATTGGTTTATTGAACAAAGGAAAATATTTTAATGAAATTGGAGTATAATTTCCAGAAGATTCGTGTGGTACACCAACATAGCCACCACGATGTCATGTAAAAATGCTCTGTATTAATTTATAAGAATTGATATTATCACATTTGTATTCTCTTTCCTCTAATAAACTGTATTCGGCTCAAAGTAAAATCTTGTACTTACTTCAGAATGGCATCCAACATGTCCAATTCGTAAAAAGACACCATTGAAAGACTCACATTGAATTTGAGGAAATGCTTTGCATAATGCTATATTTTGTCATCACTTACAATGTTTTGTTTTTAAAACTGTTATTGTTTTCTGATCAAAGAAAAAAAAAACGGCATTAACCAGAACAATAATACATTAAAAAAAATGGTCAGAAAACAGAATGGACACTGATGATTGTGGTTTACTTATTTCCTTGTCAATGTACACTTATACTCCAATATGAAAGTTGACCTTATTGATAAAAAAAAAAAGTGTACCTTAAACCGTGAAAGCCTTCACCTCGCCACAGCATCTTGCCAGTGCTCCAAATGGAAAAATCTGAATATGGCCCTTGCACTTGAGAAAGAGCTTTCACATTTTGAGCCTCTTCCTTCAGCTCTTTTAAGCTGAGTTTCTTTTCTTTGACCTGAATGAAAAGGTACTGCACATTATTACAATGGACCAGTACATGCTACAGAAGCTCAACTGTAAATAAGAAAATATTTGTTACATGTAAGTTACATGTTAGAGCATGCTGTAACTTGTCTGGTTTAAAGTACAATATTTGGTCAGAGAAAACCCATTTGTAAGACTAGTAAAGTCAGAACTTAACCTTGTGCTCATCAATACCCCTCTTTGGTTCCAAGAAGATGATCAACTGAACATAGGTTGCTCTTAAAATGCATGTTACTTTCTTTGTTTTTGAGGCTTAGGGGACTTATGGGGTCTTTGTTTTCAAGACACCTGACTGAGGCTGTTAGATACATGTGCTGTAGTAGGGTTGTTGCTAAATAAATTCAATGCATTTCCAGTATGGTTATAATTATTAATTGTGTGGTTATAACTATGATTATTTCATTACATACATGTAGCTGTATCATTTTGTGATCTGAGAATGTCTGAAATTGAAATATTATTGATAGACCGAGGTTCACCTGTGATTTTGTTAGCTTCAACTACATGTACATGTATGACATGTCAGGGATAACCCAAAACCCTCCATTTGGCTAACCCTAGGCCTAAAAACCAACTTCAGGCCTTGGGTTAAATTCTTTGTTTTCAAGGCCTCAGTCACAGTATTTTATCTTTCTTAACAATGTAAGTTTTTGTCCATCACTCAGGTTACTTAAAGGCTTCATGTGCCATTGCTTTAAGTTTATACTTCCACGCCTCCCTTCTCAAACAAAGTGTTGACTTCTTGGAACTCTTTCCGGACGTCCTTGCCTACTCTGACCATGGCAAAGACTTCACTAAGGGCCTTTTTCTGCAAATGTAGAAGTTTATGTA
>NC_090881.1:7723716-7728716 GCF_036669935.1 Montipora foliosa
GTTGATAGCAGTTCTTTTCCGTAATAATTCAATTGTGAAATAAGTAGATGCACAAACTTTGCCATCGGTATGCTTTGTTGTTAAGTTCGTTGATGTAAATTGATGTGTTCGTTTGTTTGGAGTCTTTATTAGAAGTATTTAAAGTTGCTTTTCATGCTCATTAGCGTCCTTTTTTCTGATTTCCTAGGTTTACTTAGATAGTGAGAATGCCATAAGATCATGTGAGTGTGAGTGTCCAAGGGGGAAGTTTAAGTGCAACCACGCGGCTGCACTTTTCATTCATGGCATCTACAACCTCAGCCAAACAGATGTTAAATGCAACTGGAAGAAACACAAAGCAGGCACACCACTCTCTTGGCAAGCCATCGAAGAAATGTTTCCTCCAACAAAAGAGTATTCCTGTTTGTCAAGAAACCCTACCCAGTCTGATCAGTCTGCCCTTTACAGGGACCTAAAGGAGTATGGGAGGTTTACTGGCCATTGTTGGCGTATGAGCCCTGAACCAGCTACTGTCAGTAAGCTTCCCATACCGACAATAGAGGATATCATTTACTCGGACGAATTTCTTAAAACAGAAGGATCGCAGCAACAAATTCATTGCTTAGTAAGACAGGCAGAGATTCCAGATGAGTACATTTTTAAAATAAGTGACATTACAATTGGACAGAGAAACAACCCAACTTGGCATTTAACGAGAATGGGCAGATTAACAGCAAGCAACTTTGGTTGCGTTTTGAAGGCCAAACGGGTCACTCAGTCTCTCTTGAAGCGTCTTCTTAGTGATTTGTCTGGGGTAAAGGCTGTGCAGTGTGAACAATGAACAGGAAGCACTCAAAGCATAAACTGTGTTGACAGGGAAAACTGTCCAGGAAACTGGCATTTGGTTGGATGCCTCGGGAATTCTCCTGATGGCATTCTAGACCATGAAACCGTCCTAGAAGCTAAGTGCCCTTACACTGAAAGGAACCTATCAATTGAGGAGGCCACTGCTACTTCACCAACGTTTTGCTTAGAAAAAGCACAGGATGGCAATGGATATGTTTTAAAGAAGGACCATGTCTACTGGGACCAGGTACAGGGTGAAGTCTTTTTTACAAGGAGAAAGTTTGGTTATTTCGTCGTTTGGACTTCTAAGGATGTGGCTGTTGTCAAAATAGAGCAAGATGAAACCTGGGATGCAAATATTCCAATCTTGAAAGAATTTTATTTTAAACATATTTTTCCCAAAATAGTGGAAGGTGCATTGTAATTTTTTTTTCAGACATGCATAAGGCTTCCTTCTTAAGAGTATTGGTTGAACTCTTTCAGGCTGTAACTTTTCTCCACCATCGTCATGCAGTGTAACTATGGCCCCAGCGGAGATCTGGGAAATGTATTGGGCTATTGGACTAAATTTAAGAGATAAAAAATAAGATTGTAAATTTGACTAGCAAAGAGTCAAGAGTGCAAGTTGTTTTAATCTTTATAATTTTGTACTAAGAAAAATAAAATAAGGTTTACTATTAAATGTCTTGCAATAATAGTGGCATCCTGACTAATTGTTAATGTCTGTGTTTATGTGTTTAGTAGCATACACATAAATGAAGAAAGGTAATTGGACTAACTCAGAACTTCCATACAATGACCATTATATTTGTTTACTGATAACAGGCAAACATCATTTATCTACTTAGATTACTCAAACTCTATTCCCTCACACCCCTCTTTGATTACTGGAAATTGTAAATTAACCAGTGCAGCACATAACTGAAAAATAACATCAGCATAACATCTTAAATATTATGGGATGAAAGTTAAAATTTTTGAAATCCTTTAACCTTGCATTTGCCCGCTCTACATGGATCCTTGCTCTGGCAATGGATTTTGTTTTGTTTGCTTCACTTTCAGTGAAAACACCATTATTCAAAAAAGGTGGAATGTTGAGAGAAACATCATTTGGCAAAATGTCCTGAATAAGGAAGCCTTTGTCGGCTAAAACCATGTCCCCTGCAACAAGATGGTTCAACAGACCTGACTGTTGTACTATTAGTCCAGCCATATGGTGTAAAAAAATAGATGAATTGTGCACTTTGGGGTAAAAGCATCGAACGTGGCACAGTAAAAGCACAAGTTGTAACTATCATTTTCAGCTATAGACCCCACCCAAATATGCGCAGGGGGAGGCACAGTATACCCCAGGGGGGGAGGGATCATGTCCGTTTTGGTTTTAGTCATATTAAAGACCCAACAAAGGGTACAAATGGGCTGAATAACTCCCCGTTACCATTTTCTTGACAATTTTACAAGATAAACTCAATAAAGCACCAGTTAAACACTTTATGGAGATAGTTCTTGAATATATTCTTCAACTTGTGTAAATGATTCCTGTTACAAGGACAATCCATCGATGAAGAAGAATTAAAAAGGAAACTTTCTTCAGCGAGCTCAAAGTAGTAAATGTACATGTATCGTCGGAAATGAAAACTCCAAGTTGGTCAGTGTTAAATACTTTTGAGAGACTTGCTACTGAAATATGAGAGGGCATGGGAACGAGAAAAGGCCCAGATGCTAAGGAAAATTCAACGGCGGCTACAAGTGCTGACTCGTTTGTGTGTGACTATGCTTTTCATTAGCCTTTGATATATTATATAGGTAAGATATTTCATTATTTTCTACATTTTTAAAAGTGAATTTCACGTTAGAAATTTATAAGCCAAACTAATACAAAAATTGAATAATTTATATTGTATTTACGGATACAATAGCGAGATCGAGTGAGATTAACACAGTTTCATTTCATGCACGGGAGCCACGAACGTATTAACATTCGCTTAAGGCTGGCCCTTCTTACACTGTGGAAAATGGCAGAAACGGAAGAACTTTCAAACGAAATCGTTTCTGAAGTCGACTGGGATAAGTGCGTTTTATGCCAGGAAGATTCTTCTGAAAAGTTAAGATGTCCTTTCGACTCATTGCGAAGTGAGGCGGGTTCATGGTATGATTCATTGTGTATTAGCATCCAAAGGTCTCGTGAACTTGCTTGCTTGCCCTTCAAAACACGACTATTGACACTAGATATACAAAAAGACAAGTTATCAAAGGTATTCCGTGAAAGGCGTGCAAAATGGCATAAATTATGCAGAAATAAGTTTAACGGTCTGAAGCTTGAGAGAGCATTTAAAAGAAAAGCAAGTGATACTGATGTAAAAGATGACGAGAGTAGAAAGAAATTACCCAGGAGGAGCACAGATACTACTAAGACCAGTCAATGCTGCTTCCTCTGCGAGGAAAGCTCTGGTTAGCTTCACAGAGCGTCTACTTTTAATCTTGGTCGGAACGTAAGAGAAGGTGCCAGTATTCTTAATGACACATCACTACTCGGAAAACTCAGTGCGGGAGACATGGTAGCGCTTGATGCTTTATATCATACTCAGTGTTTATCACAGCTCTACAAGAGAGCAGCAAGCGTCAAAAATTAAACTGTCACACAAAATGACGAGGACTCTATATACCAATTTATTGCGTTGGCAGAATTGGTTTCATTCCTTGAAGAATGCAGAAGTGATCCAGATGAAAATACAGTGTTCAAGTTGAGCTTTCAAGAATGTATGCATTAAGACTCGAGCAGATGGGGGTTGACATTTCACAACGAGTTCACAGCACTCGTCTTAAGGAGCGATTAATGCAGCAATGTCCGAATTTAACATCATATAAAGATGGCCGTGAAGTCCTTGTTGCTTTCAGGGAAGACGTTGCAGCTGTTTTGAAGAATGCCAGTGAGAAAAACACAGACAACGAAGCAATGGTGATTGCAAAAGCAGCCAATATTGTACGCCAGGACCTCCTTAACCTTGAAAATAGTCAGTTTCACGGTACATTTGAAACGAACTGTCAAGAAGCCTCAGTCCCGCAGTGTTTACGATATTTAATTGCGATGACTATGGGTGGAACTAGTGCTGAGACTCAATCAAGCAACATTGTAGAAAGTCAAGCTGCCCTCACAGTATCACAGCTTATAAGATTTAACTCCGTGGTGTGACGTCACAAAGATTCTAAAGCTAACTATGATCATGCAAAGGAACATGAAACGCCACTGCCAATGTATGTAGGTATCCTGTTACATGCAGAAACCAGAAAAAGAGGATTGGTTGATACGCTATGCGACCTTGGACTTTCTGTTTCATATAACAGAGCCCTAGAAATCTCAAGTGAACTGGGAAACAAGGTGAGTGCACAATTTCAAGCAGAGAACGTCGTTTGTCCTCTCAACGTTAAACGGAACCTGTTTACTACAAGTGCAGTAGATAGCATCGATCATAACCCCAGTTCCACTACCGCAACTGGCTTTTTACACGGCACAGCAATATCGCTTTTTCAGCACCCTACCAGAGAGAATCATGGCCAGGAGCGAACTGTTGTACAACTTGCCTCTGTCCAGCCTATCAAAGGTATCGCTTCTCTCCCCAAGCAATATGCAGAGGTCCCCCCGGTAGAAGCATGGAAAATTGATCCTTCATTTCCAAATACCACGGTTAAGGCAGACGACTTCCACCGTTTAACTGTAGACCTGTCAGTTGAGAAGAAAGGGTTGGACCATGTGAAAAGTGTACTGGACAACAGCGTTTAAGACCAAAACGACGAGGGTTGTACATCTTTGGCTGCATTCCACGCAAGTCAAACCACGGCAGTCACAGATATTCCACCAGATATTTCCTGTCTACTGCCACTGCTTCAAGAAAAAGCAAAATCTGTTGCTATGATTTTGCATTCAATGAACACAGTGAAACGCTCGGTAGAATTTCTTAATCCCGGCCAAACCCCTGTTATTGCTTGCGACCAGCCACTTTATGCAATTGCTAAAAAAATTCAATGGCAATGGCTAGAGACACTGGATGAAAAGAAGTTTGTTGTTGTACTCGGAGGACTTCAAAATGAGATGGCTGCATGGAGAGCACTTGGAGATTTACTAGAAGGAAGCGGTTGGACGTGCGCAATAACTCAAGCCAACGTAGCATCATCTG
>NC_090881.1:7733716-7736216 GCF_036669935.1 Montipora foliosa
GCTAGAAACCTCGGCTCTTGGTTAGACACAAAACTGTCAATGGCTACCCACATCACGAAATTGTCTGGTTCTTGTTTTTATTATCTCTATAACATTCGGCGTCTACGGAAATACCTCTCTAGACAGTGTGCTGAGACTCTTGTGCATGCATTTGTGTCAGCTAGGATTGACTATTGTAACAGTATTTTGTATGGTATTCCTGACTATCACTTGAACAAGCTTCAAAGAATATACAGAATGCTGCTGCTAGACTGGTTTGCAAACAGAGTAGATATTGCCATATCACACCCCTACTTTTTAATTTGCATTGGCTACCAGTTAAATTCCGAATTGTTTTTAAAATTTGTTTAATTACATTCAAGGCTCTTAAAGGTTTAGCACCTACATATGTAGCCTCGTTAATTTCCATTAAGTCACCTCCACGGTATAATCTAAGGAGCTCTCGTTACAGTCCTTAGTTGCCCTAAAAAGTTGTCTAAAGTCACTCTTGGTGATCGCTCTTTTACATATGCAGCGCCAAAACTTTGGAACGCTCTTCCTCTAGACATTAGGTCTGAAAGCACCGTTGCTGGCTTCAAGGCCAAACTTAAGACACATTTATTTCGTGAATGAATCAAAGCTCAAGTGCTACGTACACTGTATAACCTAACATGAGCTTGTATGACTACAGTAAGAGCAAGAGATACATGTACATGTAATGAGCATGTTGCCAGTTTAGTATCATATTACTAACAAGTAATGGCAAACAGTTGTCCTACTTGTCTTTACATTATTGATCAACTCAAGTCCTAAGGTCTGAGAGCAAAGCAAATTAAACTATGGAATGACATTGCAAAGATCATGGACTAGCTGATTTAATATATAGATACCTGCATATTCACTTTGTCCTTGACTTTCATGTGTAAGCTTCCTTATCATTCCTTGATGCTGAGACATCTTTAGTGGCACCTTGTACATACAATTTATATGCATCTAATTAAAATTCAATTCACTGTTTATATCGGCACCATAAGATATAAACTACTAAATACTGAAGTGGGATTTTGTGATGACCAGAATGTGTAGTCCTCTCTATTAATAACAAGTCTGTGTCAGTTGCCTTTTTCTGGGTTGCTATATGACTTCCAAGAAATACATCACACAAATGCACAGTGTGTGTTAGAAGAATACAAAAAGCTGAGTAATTCATTGAGTAACGTTAAGATACTGGGGGCATTTCTCGTCAACCAATCTGGTTGAGATTATCAAGTTGGTTTGGATTAGTGTTGCTTGCCAGGACACAAAAAAGTAAAAAAGAGGTTCATATATTTAGGAAATGACTAAGATCTGGTTTCATGTAAATTGTTTCGTTTAGCAATCTTGGATCTAAACTGTCATCCTGGTTTGCTAGATGAAACAAATAATCTTAAAGCAGATTTGGATACCAATTGGAACGACCAACCTCCCCTAAATATATAGATCGTTCTAGTTATAATAATAAAAATTACCTATTGTATTGAAGATTGGCTTGTCTACAGTTTCTATCAAATGGAATCGAAATCATGTTTTTTTTCACTGAAAAATCCAAATTGAGTTTATCTAAATTGGTAATGTTAGCTATGCAGTTTCTTCAGTAGTACAAAACTTATACATAGTGTTACCCCTTTGGAAAAGTTCCTTTAGTGGTGAGCTGTATGCCCGGGTAACTTCCAGTTCTATTAAATCATCATCACCATCTGCATGCATTGCTCCATCCTCTGGGAAGTACTCATCTCCGCAATCGTCTGACCGATCATTTTTGGAACCAATTACTTCATGAGAACACCATGAGACGAACTACACGACTGCTGGCTTATTTTGAATTTCTTCTCTTTCCTCTTCACTGCCGCTTTCCTCCTGATTGAATTTGGCGTTTGCTGTTTTTGTGATTGTGTGATCAGTAGGTGATCTCTTTCTTTTCCCCTTTGTTTTTTCTTTTGCTGCCTCTTTGTTGTTTGGGGCTTTTGCCGGTTGTGGGGGGGCGTTTGACTCAGTCAAAATGAATGAATGAATGATAATACTGCAAAATCCTGCTTAAATAATCCCTTCACCACCTCCTCAAATCACCTGTGAAACTGACCACCCCTCTACATTGTGACAACTTATTCTTACCTCCAATATCCACAGCAATTGTAAGATACCAGTCTTTATGATAGGCATCAGTCCAGAGCGCACAAGATGCTCAGTTTTTGATTTCATCTTTACTATCTTTTTTATGTTGTCATCTTTGAAGACAAACAGCTAGTCGCCAAGAAATAATACACAATACCAAAAAAGAACTTAGATAACACAGATTATCAAGGCAATGGATAGTCCCTCATATCAGACCAGCTTGTTGCCAGAGGTTGCTATTAACTGATAGCTGGTGAAGTCTTAGCTCTTGCTGAGCCAGCTTAAACTATCAAAGGTCAGAGCAGGGAAAGTGATGTATATTGTTTTAGCATGACCCGTTTGCAGATCTATCAAAGATGGAATGTAGCTG
>NC_090881.1:7746216-7748716 GCF_036669935.1 Montipora foliosa
GAAACATACGTCCAGGCGAGCACAGGCCTTCTTCGAGCAACACAACATCAACTGGTGGTGTACTCCCCCAGAAAGTCCCGACCTCAACCCGATCGAGAACTTGTGGCATGAGTTGAAGTTCTTTTTAGAATCGAAAGTGAAGCCACGGAACAAACAGGAGCTCGTGGATGGAATTAAGAAGTTCTGGAGGAAGAAAATAAAGCCAGAGAAATGTGCAAAATATATCGATCATGTTTTGCACAAGGCAATTCCAGCTGTGGTGGAGGCAGAAGGTGCTGCTACAAAGTATCAATAAAAAACAGCTCTATTAGGAGATACTGCGCCCTGCTTCGTCAAATATGGATTGGACATTGCACTGCAGGTCGCTAAAAATGGCTCTTTTAGGAGCCACCACATCTGATAAAAGTCAATGACCAACAATAACATTACATTCCTTTAAGTAAAAATAAGACCCTAACATCACACTGAATACTTGTTCTTCTAATCTTTAAGGACACATTCTCACGTGATTGTTCGCGAAGATTTTATGTTCGGCCCAGACGCTGTAAATTTTTTTGAACTATTTAGGCGAGTTTGACTCTCTAGTCCCTCCAAGAACACAGAGACACCAAAACAACGCAATAAAAACATGAAGCAAGCTCCTTTTATTTAAATTATTTTCTACACGTGGCATTTAAGAAAGTTTGATAGTAGAACAATTTCAAGCGGCCTAAGTACACAGAACTGGAGATGTTTTTGTTTTGTTTGTGGAGCGAACTGAGGTCATTGTCTTCGTCATGCTGTTCAGTGTATTCTAATTCTCTGCGTATGAAACTGGGCCCAAGCTCAACTCGAACAAGCAAAGCTGGTTGAAAGCCTTTCGCAAATTTTAGGTAAGATTTTAGTAACGTATTTGTCATAGATAAAATGTTAGCCCTGTAACCGGCGATCAATGACTGCAAACCGGCATGTATTTACAAACAGCTTAACGGCACGTATTTACAAATTTATCGCTTGTGAGTTGCACGACAGTTTGTTCGTATCAGCTGCTGAAAGAAAATTGCTTGAACGCTTCCGAACTGCCGCTCAATGTGTTGCGAAATTTCATCAACTGCCTTGCGAATTATCGTTTTTGCTCACGAATTTTCTTTAGCTTAACGAAACTTCGAAGAAAAATCGCCCTTTGTTTAAGCGAATTATCGCTCGATACGCCGTGAAATTTCACTCGAACTTTCGTGCGAATTTTCGTTGAAAAGTCGCGGGAACAAAAAACGAAATTCGCGCATTTCGCTTGCATTACTTTTGCGCAATACCGTGTATAACAAATTCATCCCAGACCATAAAGGAGAATTGGTCTGTTCACAATCCTGTCCACATAGAGACTTCAAGGTTAATTTTATGTTCTTTCAAGGCAGTGTCAGTGACACATCTACAAAAATAAATGTCCATAGTCATTAAAATTTGTTGAAACATAATACCGGTACATTTTAATGACTATGGACATTTATTTTTGTAGATGTGTCACTGGTATTGTCTTGAAACAACATAAAATTAACCTTGAAGTCTCAATGTGGACAGACCAATTCTCCTTTATGGTCTGGGATGAATTTGTTATATATCACCAAATTTTTAACTGCTAATCATTTTTGTAAGTCTTTTCCTGAAAATATTAATAACCATAAAGAGTGGCCTGTAAGAAAGATTCGTGTTGTTGAATCAAAAGACTGACAAAAGAATATAGCCTGTTCCAGGTATTCAGATAGTGGGAAACAGAACAAAACAAAGCAAACATCAACAACAAAAAGTAAAATAAGACATAGCCAAAAAACTAATTAGCACTTGTTTTCACTTGCATCTTCACCAACAATCTCAATGCCTGGAGCAAAATAAACAAAGCTATTTGTAAACAATATTATTTACAAACAATATCAGCTTCAAGCCACAGGGTATAATAAAGTGGGAAATAAATCAGAATACAGTTTTTTTGTGCACGAGTAGATGAAGCAGGTTAAAAACAATGCATCTCAACACCAGGTGCACAATTGAAACATGCAACATTTTGAGGAAATGTTCATTTCCCACCTAATGATCTTCAGGTGAATTTTGAAAATCTGCTGCGGCAAATTTCAAAAAATGTTCAAAGTAATACTGAAGGAGTTCGGTCCTGAGGTTCTGCCAATAGGTTGCATCAAATGGTACTCTCTCAATGTAAATTCCCTTTCCAGTATACACAAAATCACACCACTTGGCTCCAGTAATTCCCAATTGTCCTTGAACTTGGGCATAATATGGATGGTCCCTCTTTAGTTTACACTCTGTATCGCTGACTTTTTCCATAAAAAGGTGGGGTCAGACCATGCCTCCAGAGGTGTCACATGGAATTTTGTGTAAGGGCATTTTACCTCAGCCAACCCAAAGCAAAGTGAACATCCACAGTGAACAACTTTGGCATCTGGTGATGCACCAGGCATAGGACAACTTTTCGAAACCACAAATCCACTTTTGAGAACTGCAACAGGAG
>NC_090881.1:7751216-7753716 GCF_036669935.1 Montipora foliosa
ACATAGTAGGACGTTGGCCTCTGTGAAACCTGAAATCTCTCAAGCTCTCGAGTCGTTACTTGACGAGCTCCACACCAGTGATGAATCAAAGGTTCTACGCTCTGCGCCCCCGACTGATCATCGCCCATTTGTTCCCACACGACGCAGGCTACTGCCTAAACCTCGAGCTGTCAAGTCTTGTCCTCTTTGCCAGCAGGCCGGCCGCCCAGATTTTCGGTCACATTTTCTCAGCGGTTGCAAGTTTCTGCCCGAGCCTGATCGTCTCTTCATGTCCAAGATTCGCCAAGTGGCCGGCATTGAATTAGAGGAGAGCAGTTATGATTACCAGCACTATCCTGATCTGACTAGCCCTCCGGGTTTTGAAGAATTCGCAGATATGCAGCATTGTCCCTCCAGAGTCCTACCTACTATGACACCCCGTGCCACTCGTCGCGTAAACGTCTCCCAGTCTCCATTCCTTCACGCTTTTTATGGTCATCACCCTTTACGCCTTACAATAGACACCGGCGCAGAAACTAATATGATGAGAGCTTCTTTAGCCAAGCATATTGGTGCTAAGATAACTAAAAGCTCCCAGACTGCTTTGCAGGCTGACGGTCGCACCCCGTTAACTGTTGTTGGTGAGACCCGCCTTCCGCTGATTCGTCAAGGCAGACCTCTTACTTTGGAAGCTCTCGTTGTCGAGAATCTTGATGTTGACATACTTGCTGGAACACCCTTCATGGCTTCCAATGACATTGCAGTCCGCCCCGCTAAGCGTGAGATCATCATCGCTGGGTGTGACGTGGCGTCTTATGGTTGTTCCCAAAGTCCTCAGACCCAGTACGCTGTCAGAGCTTGCCACCTCCTTCGCGCCCCGAATACTAACACAACCGTCTGGCCGGGTGAGTTCCTGGAAATTGACACCTCCTCAGTGCTACTTAAAGATACTACACTTGCCATTGAGCCCCGTATGGATTCGGTCTCTTCTAGTCACCTCAAACCTGCTCACACCTGGCCTCATCCCGACATTGTCCAGTCCATTGGTGGTAAATTGAGACTTCTCAACAATACCGAGGAGCCCCTACTAATCCGCAAGAACGACCATTTATGCCAAGCACGTCTAACTGTTCTGGAGTCTTCCATAGAGCCCTCCTCAACCCAAGCTGCAGAGCCGTGCCCCAAGTCTACTACTCCTCCCTCTTCTTCCGTCGAGTCCGTACATGTAGACCCTGACGGTTTGTTGTCCCCTGCTGAGAAAGCCGCGTTCATTTCGCTACTGAAGGAATTCCAATTGGTTTTCGATCCCCGTATTCCTGGTTACAATGGAGCTGCCGGGCCGATTGAAGGGGTTGTGAATATGGGCCCTGCCGAGCCTCCCCAGCGAAAAGGGCGTGTCCCACAGTACTCTCGCGACCAACTCGACCTGCTTCAAACCAAATTTGACGAACTTGAGGCTCAAGGCATTTTTAGTCGACCAGAAGATTTAAACGTTGTGGTGGAATACTTGAATCCATCCTTCTTGGTGAAGAAGAGGAATGGCGGTTTTCGCTTAGTCACAGCCTTAGCACGTGGGCCGCTATAGCAAGCCCCAGCCCTCACTAATGCCGGACATGGACTCCACTCTTCTCAAGATTGCTTGCTGGAAGTACATTGTAGTCTCTGATTTGTCTCAGGCGTTCTACCAAATCCCACTTGCAAAGAACTCCATGAAGTATTGTGGCGTGGTTACACCCTTTAAAGGCGTTCGTGTCTACACGCGTTGCGCAATGGGAATCCCCGGTTCCGAAACGGCCCTCGAGGAGCTAATGTGCCGCGTCCTGGGTGATCTCCTTCAGGAAGGGTGTGTCGCTAAGATTGCCGACGACTTGTATTGTGGTGGTAACTCCCATCAAGAGCTCCTTTTAAACTGGCGAAAAGTCCTCTTGGCTCTCGATCGCTGCAGCCTTCGCCTCTCACCTGCGAAAACCATAATCTGCCCAGCTTCTACCACCATTCTCGGTTGGATATGGTCCCAGGGCTCGATCCGCGCTTCTCCCCATCGTGTAGCTGCTCTTGCTTCTTGTGAGCCACCCAAGAATGTACGCGGTCTCCGTGCTTTTGTTGGCTCATACAAAATGCTTGGTCGGGTCCTTAGTGGAGCTGCTAAACTCCTCGCTCCTCTCGAGTCGCTTACGGCTGGTCGTCAATCTCAAGACACCATCTCTTGGTCTGATGAGCTCCTAGTGTGTTTTCGCTCCTGTCAAGAAGCACTCACGTCTAACAGATCCATCACACTCCCCAAGCCTGATGATCAACTTTGGATCGCAACCGATGGTTCCGTCAATATGAATGGCCTCGGCGCCACTCTTTATGTGCTTCGTGACCAGAAGCTCCACCTTGCCGGATACTTCAGTGCCAAATTTAAAAAGCATCAAGCCTCCTGGTTACCATGTGAAATAGAGGCATTGTCTATTGCCGCTGCTGTCAAACATTTTGCCCCTTACATAATTCAATCAAAGTCTAAGACTTATGTACTGAC
>NC_090881.1:7758716-7766216 GCF_036669935.1 Montipora foliosa
AAATTGGGAATGACACTGTACTATTTACAAAAATTCCATTTACTTTACAAGATTTTTGGCGAATGCTGCAGTTTATATTGAGATAACTATTTACGAGGTTCAACAATGTTGAGAGACCCTTGGAAGCTTGAAGAAAATTTTTAATCTATGATCAGGAATGAAATGATGCTTGATTGTCTTATCGTAAAGTACAACAAAGGCAAAACTTATTTATGCGTTGCAATGCAAATGGCATTAAAGCACATAGTATAATACTGTAAAGCAGTTCATTGACGTAAAGTGTATAACATTGGATAATATAGTAAATATCATTATTAGTTAGTTATAAAATTATCACAGGGAAGACAAAAATGTGTGACATATTTCATGCACTTTCCTACTCAGCTTGCAATGAGTTCAAAAGATCCTGGAGTGAGGAGATAAGGTAAAATTTGCATTCAGTAACACTAGTGAATTTATTTTGCGGGACATTTCATATTAATGAGACGAAGTTGAAGGTTTTCCTTCCAATTTCCTTTTTTGCTATTGTCCCCAGTGCTCTTATATTTTTGCCTGTCCTCCACTGCGTTAATCTTAATGTTGAGAGACCCTTGGAAGCTTGAAGAAAATTTGTAATCTATGATAAGAAATGAAATGATGCTTGGTTGTCTTATCTTAAAGTACAACAAAGGGAAAATTTTTTTATGCGTTGCAATGCAAATGGCATTAAAACCACATAGTATAATACTGTAAGGCAGTTCATTGATGTAAAGTGTATAGCATTGGATAATATAGTAAATATCATTATTAGTTAGTTATAAAATTATCACAGGGAAGACAAAAATGTGTGACATATTTCATGCACTTTCCTACTCAGCTTGCAATGAGTTCAAAAGATCCTGGAGTGAGTAGATAAGGTAAAATTTGCATTCAATAAAACTAGTGAATTTATTTTGCGGAACATTTCATATTAATGAGACGAAGTTGAAGGTTTTTCTTCCAATTTCCTTTTTTTGCTATTGTCCCCAGTGCTCTCATATTTTTGCCTGTCCTCCATTGCGTTAGGGTTACACGTATATACATACATACACACATACGTACATACATACATACATACATACATACATTACATACATATTACAACTGTTTTCGAATGGCTGTGTGCTAATAAATTAGCATGAAATAGTAAGATTAATGATATGGTTTTTGCCCTTCTTGACTAGTAGTTCTTTTCTTTGCTGTATCTATTTGCTACAGATCTGGATTGTTTTGACATGTGTTGTAACTAGAACAGGTAATGGAAAGAAGTAAGAAAAAAAATGGAATGTCAAGTATTTTATGTTAACTAAAGGTAAACTTACATTGCCTCTCCTATGAGTTACAGTTCCCATGTGTTTGTTCGCAAGGGAGGAGAACATAAGAAGAACCCTTTGCTTTCCACCACTGCCTCTAAGCTTGCTGACGTGTAAAAACCGACAAGTGCTGACAATCGCTCCAGGTTGGGTTAAAACCAACTGCTGCAGTTTTTTATCATCATCGAGGGGTTGAACTGTGGATGTTTCCTGACCTTGTTGCATTTGAGAAACCACGTTTCCATTTGCAATCTCCCTTCCAGCAATGATGGCAGTGTGGAAATTGCACAGACGAACTACGTAGGCTCACCAAAGCTTTAATCACCTTTTCCGGAATTGTCTTGGGTAAGTTTTCTTCCAAAGGCGTAGTCTGGAATAGTGCATGCATCGGAAGGGTAACACGGAGGTACTGCCCCTTGGCTTTTGAAGTCAACGCTGTAAAAAAGGAATACATTCATTTTACAGTGCTTTCAATTAGTCATCGGATAACAAATAACGTACTGTTTGTAATTTATCATGGTACAATAGGAAGGGAGTTAGATGGGGGAAGGGGTAAGAGAACACAACATTGTGTTAAAATATTCCATAGTCAATAATCGAAATGATGATTGAAAGACTTCTGAATAGGATTCAAGAAATATGTATATAATTATATATAATATATATATATATATATATATAAGCAAATACTGAGTGAAAATAGTGGGGTAAACTTCTAACTGGTCTGACTTGGTTTCACAACGTTTCGGCTATTCAGCCTTCTTCAGATGAAAGTTAAAATCTAAAAACTAAAAACTATTTACAATGGCTGCGTGTATT
The DNA here is from genome assembly GCF_036669935.1 of Montipora foliosa. Classification (NCBI taxonomy): domain Eukaryota; kingdom Metazoa; phylum Cnidaria; class Anthozoa; order Scleractinia; family Acroporidae; genus Montipora; species Montipora foliosa. The sequence goes on from NC_090881.1 coordinate 7,760,867, forward strand.
GGAAGTAAAGGCTTATATAGGCAACTTAATTAAAGAATACAAAGAGGTTTTAATTACAATAGTTAAAATAAAAGCAAGTGTCAAAAGTTACGCGACAAGCCAAACGTAACGAATTTCCCGCAGAAGGCCTCTAAATGTCTGAATGATCATAATGGGAGCCACAGACGAGGAGGCCTTCTGCGGGAAATTATATATATAATATATATATATATATATATATATATATCATGTTTTTCATTCGCTATAATTAATCAGTTGATTAACGGGATGGGTTTCATTTCTTCATTCTACGGTCTATATAAAATAAGCCTGCATCATTAACTTGATCCCTCTGATTAGCTGATGCCTAAGTTGGTGTTTGCCTGTGAATCGTTAGTCGATCCTTAGGTTTAAGGCTATGAAGGGGTTTAGGCTTTCCCATCCCACCCGTGATAGAATCCCGGGATACTCACGATAGGCCAATTCACTGTCTCGATAGCTGCGTTGCCAGCGTGGTTGTCCTGATGGTGTAGTGGTCATCACACCCTACCGGTATTCAGGGGGACGTGGGTTCAAATCCCGCTCAGGGCAATTCTTCATGTTTTTCATTCGCTATAATTAATCAGTTGATTAACGGGATGGGTTTCATTTCTTCATTCTACGGTCTATATAAAATAAGCCTGCATCATTAACTTGATCCCTCTGATTAGCTGATGCCTAAGTTGGTGTTTGCCTGTGAATCGTTAGTCGATCCTTAGGTTTAAGGCTATGAAGGGGTTTAGGCTTTCCAATCCCACCCGTGATAGAATCCCGGGATACTCACGATAGGCCAATTCACTGTCTCGATAGCTGCGTTGCCAGCGTGGTTGTCCTGATGGTGTAGTGGTCATCACACCCTACCGGTATTCAGGGGGACGTGGGTTCAAATCCCGCTCAGGGCAATTCTTCATGTTTTTCATTCGCTATAATTAATCAGTTGATTAACGGGATGGGTTTCATTTCTTCATTCTACGGTATATATATATATATATATATATATATATATAAATGAATGAATAATCAGGACACGATCATACTTTTGCCTCTGGTTTTCATACAGGTCTGTTTCGTACAGGACGTTTAGTTTGTCCTGCACTCATCAGTGTGTAACCAAGAGTGATTTTATTCGTTGAAGATTACCCCTTTTTAGTCATACATGGCCGTTCGTGCTGCACGCTCCTATTTACCTAACGTTCTTCAATAGTGTCTGTGCGGTCACATGACTATGACATAGGTGAAAAGTTAGTTCCGCCATATTGGAGGAGTGAAATCTGACACGCGACTCCTCGCGTCTTGTAGCGATGCCTTCGGTTTGTCTAATCGTTGGATGTTCCAACGATAAAAAGAGACGTCCAGACCTTAGTTTTTGTAGGGTGCCTAAAGTTATTACTAGTCAAGGCGAGCAGACGGAAATTTTGTCGAATGAACGGCGAACTAGGTGGTTAGCGGCCATAAGTCGTGATGACTTGACCGAAAGCAAGCTTGAGAGCGACAGTGTTTGTGGAATTCATTTTCACTCTGGAAAAGCAGCTTCCTTCTGGGATAAATTCAATCTAGACTGGGTGCCTGGCTTGCATTTGGGCCACAGCAAGTTAAAGAGTTCAGACTAACAAGAGAAACAACAAGAAAGACCCAGAGAATAAGAGAAAGACGTAAACGCGAGAAGGAGCGTGAAGAACAGGATCAGGCTGTTAAACAAAAAATGTCCAGGAAAGATGAATCAGAAGCCCATGGAGATAGAATCAGGGATATTTCTTTCGCGGTTCAAGATGAAGGAGATTTGGTAGAGGTTCCAGAGGAGGAGGAAGACGGGAACAACATGGCCACGCAAACTGAGCCAAGCGAACTCACGCAATCACGGGAGATGACGGTAAAGTTCGCTTTTACACTGGGTTACCCTCGAGGGAAGTTTTAATGAAAACATTCTCCTTTGTATCTCCACATGTCAACAGACGCTCCCTGTCATTGAGTAAATTTCAGGAGTTTGTTCTGGTGTTGATAAAACTACGGCTGGCCGTCCCACACCAAGATCTTGTTTATCGTTTTGATGTTTCTAGAATTGTTGTTTCTCGCATTATTGTCACCTGGTTAACTGTCATGGATGTTCGTTTATCTCTTTTAATTTCCTGGCCAATTTGGGAACAGCTTCAAAAAAAACTTATGCACTTGGCCCAGGAATTAATTAAGTGATATGAATTAATAGCAATTGAACTAAAGCTCAGTAAAACAGAAAATTTGTTATGGTTTCTAAGGGCAGTGCTTGTGGGATTGACAATCTAGTACCCAGTGCAGTCTTATTTGGGTTCTAGTGCTTATTGAAAGAGTTTGACAGTGTATTTCAATTTAGTAAAATCCAGCTAGTGGTCGATTATCTATGCTGCATTCTGATTGGTTGAGCTACTACTAGGCTATATGTTATAGCCCACTAGTAGCGAAGAGTGTCAGCTTTGAAAACCAAAACTATGTTTTTGCTAGCTAAAGTTGTTTTGTCTTGATATTTTTTATTTTTTATTTTTTGATATTTTTGTCTTGATATTTTGACCAACAAGTTGGTGTCTGCTATAGAGACGTTTTGACCATGTATTTGGTTTTTTTATATGTTACCTTTCCTTTGTACATAGTTTTTTATTGTATAATTTTAATAATGTAGCTTTCTTTCATACAAATTATGAAATATATATATTGCAAGGTTCATATTAGCCTCCCACACAGATACTTGACACTGTTTCGATCAAATTGTCTGATCCTGTAGAAAATATGGTTAGCCTACGTCTACACGTAGGCTAAAATATGGTGAGCCTTAGTAATAAATAATATTTTTATCCATGGACAAGGGTAATAAAATTGATCAAATATAAAAATATTGTTGAATGGATGGTGTGATCCTCCTTTAATATCTAACACTGGGTTGGAGAGGCAGTAAAATAAATACAACAATATTTCTAGCTCTTTGGAATGAAGATTCTCCTTCCAATTTGTCTTGTTTATGCTCAATAATCAAAGGGAAAATTTAATACATGTATAAACAGTATTAATATCAGGAGTCATTTGTAATTGGGGCCTTAGTCCACACTGTCCTTTCGTACAGAATGAAAAAATGCCTCTCAAGATAACTGGGTCCTTTCATTCTACCTTAAAATTAGTTCTCTACTGGGATTTAATCTTTGTGGGTACTACCTGGAAATCACTGTCCCTCATCTGTGGGATTTTTCCCAATAAACAAGTACAAGATGTGGCAATGGTCACTTACAGCGTATCATAACAACAAGGGTGTTTACATAATTTTATATAACTGCGTGCAATGAAGAATGTAACCTTTTAAGCCCCATATCAAGTTCTGCAATACAGTGCATTTCTTATGGTACTGTTCAGTTAAACATTGACACATTTTATCTTAAATGGTCCTTTTATTCATTCTCCTGACCTGCATGTTTCATTAGGCAGTGATAATGTAAGGTCAGGAGAACTTATTTGCTACTCGCTGTTAGGGCTTAAAAGCTTATCACTTGGGAAAATGCCCATTATTAAAGATCAACGGTTGGAAAAAGTTCCATTCGACTGGACCTCAAACATCTTGAAAGGTGAGGACGCATCTTCGGGATGTCAAATTGAATAGTCAAGGGTTCATTGAGCTAAAAGAACAGTTCCTTCTTCGGTTGATATTATCCACAATGGCATGTGCGGATCATTCATTCGTTGGAATGTCTCACTTTTGCAAGAACCACGTATTTATCTCGCAATGTTTGTCCAAGAACACTTGTAATAAAGCCAGACACCATATGGTTGTACGCAAGGAGACTTCTGAAATTTTTAAACTGCTCCTTTGTATAAAAACTCGTATCGAGCACTAGATATGACAGAAGATCGCACGACTCGACTGGAGGAAGACATTCCGGAGTACAGTTTTCATCCGGAATAAGGAAAGGGTCGATACCAATGGCCGCTATTTTCTCCACATATCTTCTCCCTTTGTTGCCCTGTAATGACTCGCCACAGGCAAACAGAATAAACTTGAAATTTGTCTCGCTCTCACAAGGACACGCTTCAGTTGCCGCCATTACAAATAGAACATTACTCCTCCAAGATGGCGGCGCCTCGTTTTCGGAATTTTTGTGACGTCACGCGAACAGACACTATAGGTATTTCTCATTATGTCTACATTTACTAATCAACTCGTTGCGCTTATTGAGTGTTGCTGTTTGCGGCTGGCATATGATGTAATATTTCTCAGCTATGCATAAATTACAACGTTTTGTCGCGTTAGTATAATGCAAGGCGTGACAAAGAATTTTCCACGAAATTGTATAGTCGGTGTTGCTGTCCTTTAATTGCCAAATGTATTTGCTCAGTTCAGTTGAGTTGCTCTTCGCTCTTGCTTTAAACGATGCTATATGGTTTGCGAACCTTGCTTTGAAATCAGTTGCTGTGAGTCCTACGTACTTTTCTTCCTTTTCGCTGGTCTTCACCGTTGCCTGATACACGAGCAGAAGGCCGAAACAGTACTGTCTGCAGTTATATATATATATATATATATATATATATATATATATATATATATATATATATATAGTTTTCTTCCATAATTCTTACCACAGAGAAAGGGATCTTCCATGCAGGTGCCCTGTATAATTTCCGGGCTTGTTTCAATATCATAGTGGTCAACTTCTAGGGGATTGTCAGCCTTGTTCTTGTAAAGCATCACCAATAAATTCACTATTGAAAAAAATAGTGGTATAAAAGACACAGCGTTGATGGAGAAGAATGCCTTTAAATTATTACTTATTAGGGGGATGGATTGTTTAAGGTATGCTGAGCCTGAGGATGTTAAGTTAAGATTTAGAAGGGTTAGTGATGTGAGAAATTCTATTTTTCAGACTGTATAGTGTATTCATGTTATTTGTACCTATGTGTAACACTCTTGGGTAAGAGACGCAACGAAAAAAAGAAAGCCAATATTGTTCAAAGTGGAGCCATGGGAAAAATTGAAAGTCAACATTATAGCACTAACACGTTCGTTGATGTTATTGCCCAGCTTCACCATAATGGAAACTTGGGTAATTGCTGTCAATCAATGATAACTTTGGATAAGGCATTCAATAAGATAGCTCAGGGATGGTTACACAAATTAGTGCATACCTATAAGTTGTTCAAATGCTTGTGCTTTTATCTCCTCATCTCGGTTTTTTTCGATGTTGAGTGATGCAAATTTATTGATGACTGGTTTTGGAAAGATCCACAGGAAGCACGAAGCCAGGCCTTTGTCAACATTACTTCTGTAGATGGCTAGGTCAAGCCACGCAAAGTAAGGCAGGTTCTTTTCATTTCAAAATTG
>NC_090881.1:7773716-7781216 GCF_036669935.1 Montipora foliosa
GGGTCAAACCACACAAAGTAAAGTAGGTCCTTTTCATTTTCAAATTGGCATTCTCACCAGCTGTAGGAATTACAATGAGGCAATGACATAGCTGCATAAAAAGGAAAGTTATTGTATTTCAGAATGCTCTGGTGTCAGTAATAATTGACCCTTATGTTTCAGTGTGTCTACTATAAAACCCCCGTAGACTACATTATTTACATAGAGGAAAGTTCTACTTATGTTATGAATGATTGTTCTGATTTTATTAGAGCTGTATTCTATTGACTTTCAAAAGTAATCTGGGATTGCTTCAGTTTTAAAATAATGATAACCTTAATAGAATCTCCAACAATATATAAAATGAGTAAAAAATACATCGCAGCATAAATACTTGTAGAAGATTTGAAAAATTCCTCAGAATTACTAAAGTGCTCAAATACTTTTCTCAATTGGTCTGTGGACATAATAGTCCTTAACAGTTGCACAAAAATAACTATTTTTTATAAGTCTCAGTATTTGGCAGTAGTTCAATAAACTTGTTCTGAATAGATTTCCTTAAAAGTCGTCTGTGCTTCACAACATAGTCTGGGAAAGCCTGCCAAAAAACCATCAAATCACTCAGGACAACGCAGAAAATAGTGTGTTCAAATTTGTGAATGGAATTTTCCCGTCAGCTCTTTCAACTATTTTGGCAAAGATGGAGGTTTAAGGCACACTGCCATGCGGTGACATGCGCAGTATTTATCATGCCCAGAGAGTTTACAGGCTATTAATTTTTTCGAGTTAGGACAACTTGCGAGTCCTGCGAGCCATGACTGCGAGGCACACCGTTATTGAAAGCTAACCGTTTTAAATGGGTGCTTAGACTTAAATGCGAAATTCGCATGCCTTGTTGGCTCGCAGATTGTCCAGATTGTCCAATTTTTTGCTCTGAAGTGTAGACTTACTACAGTTTCCAAAAGGCAGTAAAATGCATATTTATCTATTATGGACTATTTGGAGTGCATTAAATAAAAGGGAGCGTGATATCTTGCAATGTTTGTTTTCAGCAGAGTGAGACTGGAAACACCGTAGAAATATTTTTTCTGCGATATACCAACATATTATCAAGGTTAACATGCCATTAAAGTTGAAACGGATTACAGCTCATCTAAATGCACGTTGTGTTTCAAAATATTAAAATACCAATTTAAAGCGAAGCTAGTAAACGTTTATGAACAAACAATGATGTGGTGGTCTGCCCCTTTAAGCGATTAGCAAATGAGCGACGAAGATGGACTTCGATCCTTGTTACCGTGCAGTGAAACGGACTACACCATTACGCCAAAAGTAGAATTTCTCATAAATTCACACTTTTATCAAAAGTTTCTCTTGATTACAGATGATATATTGGTATTTTCAATGCTCTACTTTGCTTTCTGAGGAGATTGGATTACTATTTGTGCGCTGGGTGTTTAAGATTCTGCATGCTACAGCAGCCACTAATTGTTCTGCACCTTTCTAAACGTAAAAATATTAGCGTGATCATTGTTTTTAGGTTTCAATTCAAAATCCTGGCGAAGGTGTGACCGTCAAAGTGCCCCTTTAAATGCAGCTTCACTAATGTTCAATAATAAAAAATACACTTTTGTTTGCTTTTGGTGAAGATAAAACATGTTCGGATTTTGAGGTATAAATTACGCAAAAATGTCCCCTAGAAAGGGTAAAGCAATAGAAAAATTTTGTTTTGAATGGGTCTCGCACTTAGCTAATAAGTCTTGATTTACCTGTGGACATACCGATGGCAAACCACAAAATTTCAGGCTCAGACCAACGGGTTTTTGGTACATTTATGTCAGCATGGGCAAATGCAAAGGACAACAGAGCTTGTACCCCAACTAGAATGGCAAGTGAAGGAACACAATAATCTGCCAAAGGCTTGACAACCCTGTATGGAAGAAGAAAAATGCACATCAATTGAATATTGCAGAATGGGCGGTATTGATTTTGGGAATGAATATGTGGATGTCTGAAAAGTTAGGAATATGACCTGGGATATCAGTGCACAGTTAATCAGCAAAGAATCTTGAAATGTTGTGGAGAGAAAGGTGGTCTTGACTTTACGGTTATAATCGTAGTAGAGTGTTCTGGTTTCCTTCCAGTCTTCATGTGGTTTATTGATTGAAGAACGGATTTTTTGGTACGGTATTCTTGTCGTTTTCATTCAAAATGGAAAATATACAGTTAAAAGTTTTAGATAAATGAAGTGACCACTTGTAGCATATGAATGAGTAAGGCAACCACGTGTCATAAGTAGGTAGTTTACGTTGCTGACGTTTTCTGGAAGGAGGCTCCAATCGTAGTCTAATTTCCAACATTTTCTTAACTGATCGTTGATAATAAGAAACCCAGATGCATAAGTGTTTGCCATGGGAAAATGCAGACGTGTTCCAACAGTTGAAAAGAAATATAAAAGGTTTTGTTGAGGTGCACTCCACACTGTCACGATTCAAATGTGCGAATGCTACCAATATTAATATAATATTCCATGCACCATTTAAAAGTGAGTGAATATGACGTTAATTGCTCTATTTTCTGTGATTTATCTCGCCAATTGAAGAGTCCCAAAGGAATTGCAAAACGCGAGGGACACAAATACGCATTGAACCATTTAACTGATGATGTTCTCTTGGCGTATTCTTTTAAGACATCCCTGGTATATCGCGGGTGAAGTGCTGACTGGACAAACTCACTTTGATTATAGCGTGTTTACTTTATCCTTTGTTCAAGGACATTTTCATTGTGTTCATTTTTAAATTAAAATTTGGAATAACTATTGTGCGATTATCACAATAATGGGTACGGATTACGCCCTGGGTTAAACAATAACAGGGATGTGGCAGCTCGCTTCGAACAATTTAACAGTCTTTCATGATGCGTTTTCTCTAATCCAGCTCCATAGGCTAGGAGTGGGAAAAACTCGGTGTGGCTGCAGTTCAGCCAGATTCTGTGTCAGCAGACATTCTTCAAGTGTTAGGTAACCGCTCAGAAGTGGTTCTTTCCGCCATGTTTTGTTTTCGCATCGAGTGGAGCTGAAGATATAAACAAAATAGTTTTGAATCGGATCGTATCATGTGTTATCGAAGACCTAAACGGTAAGAAACAGTTTTTTGTACCCTTTGCGAATTTTTGTAAGTCTTTTCCTTGGCGATGTGTCAGTATTTAAGTTTATTTCTTCATCTTTGTTATTCAGATTGTTATCTCGGGTAAACCATGCATTGGAGCAAGTCAGTGTTTATAAGGAAGCAAATTGTGTCGAGCAGTACTCGCTACCTGTGAATAAAAGTCGGTTTTTTGGGTTTGAAACTCTTCTGGTAAAGTTACTTAGAAGCAGCCACAATAACAATTGTTAACACCGTCGAAATGTCCGGCAAGGATGATACGAGTTTCGGAGGAGATCCTTACGTACCACCAGCAAGTAATAACGAGGAAGTTGTCGATGGTGCACATGAAGAAGGCTCAAGGAGGCGTCTCATGACAACGAGAGGTTACCATTACGCAATGGATGTGAAGAAAGGTAATTTGAAGGCAAAGAGAAGTGAGTTGGTGAAGCGAAGAGAGCTATGCTACTACAAAGAGGTCAGTCAGTTAAACTTTCTAAATTTAAGAAAGAGTTAAGTGAGGCGCAAGTTATCTACGCCGAATTTAAAGATATTGTTGGTGGAATTAAGAAGTTTGTTACTCCTGGTGAAAGTTTGGACGAGATTGAGTCATACAAGAAACCGAACGAGAGTGGTCAAGCTTTGAAGCAGACATCAAAGCAGAAATTAAACATCTAGAAATCATTGAACAGCAGAAAATCGAGTCTAGATCTGTTGCATGGAGCTCCAAGAGCTCAAGTCATGTCTCATCAAAAGATAAAGGCAGCCTTAATTCTAAACGTAGTTCCACCAGCAGTGTCAAGACTGCTAAGTTACAACTGCGAAAAGAAGAAGCTACCTTAAAGGCCAAGTTAGCTTTTGCAGAAGAAGAGCGAAAGTTGAAAGTCGAACAAAGGAGGGTTGAGTTAATGAAAGTAGAACAAGAGCAAAAGTTGGAGGAACTGAGATTGAAAAGTGAACTTGCTCAAAATCAAGCTATGCTTAATGTTTGCCTAACGGAAAAAAGGGAAGAAATGGCTGACCTTGAACAAAACCTGAACTTAGTTGCCCCAGTCGATAAAGATAAGGATATGGAAAATTTCCTCAAATCTATTCCAGTTGTTAGTGACTCCTGTTCATCAGGATCCAATGTACACAGTATCTCAAGTAGATGGTGCTCAGACAACACCAGTGGTTACGTCATCACCATGGCGGTCAGCTGCTTGTGCTTTTGCTCTTGTTATTTGTGGCTTTTTATTCTGCTCTTACTCTTGAACATAATCAGACCTGGCTATGAAGAGAAAGGTAAAACAACATTCTACAGGACAGTGAGTTTTGGTACTCTGTTTGCAAACGTATCATCGGATTTACGGCTCTTGCTCCTTGACGCCCATGTTTGTAACGTCCGCCATTTTGGATTCTCCTCGCATCGGAGAGGTTTTTTAGCGTCACGTGTACAGTACTACCCGAATTCTGATTCAAGATTTCAACTTATAAGTGTTATTGTCAGTGGAGACATTGAATCAAATCCTGGCCCTACAAACTGCTCTGTTTGCAACAAAGTAATTGCCAAAAACCATCGAGCATTAAGTTGCGACCAATGCACGCTGTGGTGCCATAGAGCGTTTTATAATATAGAATTAGATGATGTAAATACACTAGTTGTTAAGAACGCTTCTTCTTATAGTCTTAGGAAATCGTTAAATATTGTTGTATCTTAGCCACGAACTGAACAGGGTCGACGTTCATTTAAACACAGAGCTGCAATTGCCTGGAACTCCTTACCGGATAGTATCAGGCAGCTTGAAAATCCTCTCTCTTTTCAAAAAAAGGTAAAATCAATCAAGACCTATGTCAGGGACATCAGTTTCCAAAAGGAATGCTCTGTTAATTATAATAAGAACCCTGATTTTAACTATTTTTAAATTATTTTACCACTCCTTTTAAATTTTATTGTATATTATTTTTTTGCTAGATGACAATTGTATTGTAAATTTCTATTTTCTTATTTAGACTTAGTAGTAGTAGGTCCACATCAGCTGTAAAGTTGCTTACTTAAACCTACTTATCAAATAAATGTATGTATGTATGTATGTACCAAGCCCGCAATCAGCTACCTTCACACCAGCCAGTAGTATCTTAGAGAAATGCAGGGATAAACTCCTGGAAACGAGTAGCAAGTTAGTAGCTGCCACTGTAGAACAGAACCAAGTGAACAGACAATTAGCTATCTCTGGTCAGCTGCCTAAGATTTCAATTCCAGTCTTTAATGGAGACCCTTCAGTATCCTTCGTGGAATAGTTCCTTTAATGCACTTATCGATTCTAAACCCATGGATACTCAAGCAAAATTGAACTTCCTAAATCAATACCTCTCAGGAAAACCCAAACAAGTTGTTGAACAGTACCTATTTATTGGAACTGATGAGGCTCATCAGTCTGCTGGGAAATTGCTGAAAGAAGGATATGGTAACTGCAATGTTGTAGGCTCAGCTTTCCTAAACAAATTAGAAAATTGGCCTAAAGTTGGTATCAAGGATGCAGAGACTCTAAGGGATCTTTCTGACTTCCTTGAAAAGATAAAAGCTGCCAAAGAAACTACTTCTAGTCTTGAAGTGTTAAACTTTGCCAGAGAAAATGTTAAGATTCTTTCAAAGCTGCCAGTCCAGCTCCAAAGTAAATGGCGTGGTAGTGTGAACAATTGGCAAAGATACCTGCGCTTGAAGATCTCACTAAAACAAGGGACACTGTGAAAACCGTTGACAACACAAAAAGGTCTACCAAGGGTAACTGATCAAGACATGATCTTAAACGTCCAGAATCAGAGAAAGAAAGAAAATTTACAAGCCTGTCTGTTCTGCAAGGAACATCATCATTTAGACAAATGAAAGAAGTTTGCTAAAATGCCCCTCAGGACAAGTTTTTGTGTTTTGGTTGTACTTTTAGTAGACAGTGTCAAGCAGCATCCTGTAAGAACAAACTTGTGTGATCCATCCAACGTGTCTACACCAACCCAGAGGTAATGCTGAGGTTGTTTCAAACTGTACAAATGTTTGTACAATCCCAGATCAGGAGAAAGGTTCAGATCATGCCATAATCGTGCCAGTGTGGGTTCATCACATAAGTAAACCCAGTCAAGAAGTTTTACAGTATGCAGTACTAGATGACCAGTCCAATGTGAGTTTTGTGTCGCAGAGCTTATGCGAGCAGCTGGACTTGCAAGGATCACCTACAGACTTGTTGCTGACAACAGTCCAGGAGTGAAATGTACATACACCAAGTAGCCGAATATGTGGACTTGACGTGTTGGACTTTAACCGGAAGCATACTGTGAAGTTGCCTATGTTGTTCACACGAGACTCCATTCCAGCAAGTAGGTCGCGGATTCCAAAAGTCAGTGTTGCCCAGGAGTGGGAACATCTACGCCCTATTGCCGATAAGCTAATGCTGTATGAACCTGATGTTGAAATCTCTCTGCTTATTGGACACAATTGCCCAAGTATTGTGAGGCCCCAAGAAGTTGTCGTTGGAGAAGATGATGATCCATGTGGTCAAAGATATCTCATGGGATGGGTTTGTAAGTCTACCAATGAAAGTGACAAGAGTAAAGCAGTCTGTAACAAAACAGTTATCAACGAAGCCAATGAACACTTTGCCTTTTCAACTAAGGTAAAGGAGATTATCAACCCACAAAGGATTATCAAGGTTGTGGAGTCAGACTTTGTGGAAGGTTCTACAAGGAGCAAATCTTATTCACTGGAAGACAAAAGGTTTCTCTCAATTTTGGAGAATAGTATTGTAAAGAGCGCAGATGGTCACTATGAAATGCCTCTACCCTTGAAGATGGACAGACTTTCTCTGCCATACAATTGTCAGCTTGCTGTTAAGAGATGGCACCAGTTGCTAGCGAGGTTCAAGAAAAATCCCAAGTTTCTTGAAGATTACCAAGTGTTCATGAAGGATGTAATTGACCTGTGTGCAGAGAAAATACCATAAGACCATCTGAAGGTTCAAGATGGAAGGATTAACTATGTGTCCCACACCGGTGTTTATCATCCAAGAAAGAAGGACCAAATCAGAGTGGTTTTTGATTGTTCTGCGCAGTTTGATGGTGTTTGCCTTAATGACTACTTATTACAAGGTCCTGACCAATTCAACACTCTGCTGGGAATCCTGTGTAGATTCAGACAAGAAAGAGTGGCATTTATGACTGACATTAAGAGTATGTTTCATCAATTCATGGTGTCAGAAGAGCATCGGGACTTGTTACGGTTCCTGTGGTGGGAAGATGGAGATCCGAAGAAGGAATTTGTTGAGTACAGAATGAAAGTGCATCTCTTTGGTGCTGGAAGCTCCCCTGGCTGTGCCAATTTTGGGCTGAAGAAGGCCACAGATGATGG
>NC_090881.1:7803716-7816216 GCF_036669935.1 Montipora foliosa
ATTAATTACACGACCGAGTGAATTTCATAATGAACGCCCTAAAGGATTCCTATGAAAGGTGTTAAAAACGAGTGTGCTTTTTTACTGCAGACAACAGTGCGCGATTACTTCGATAATATGATTATGATTCAGATGGTTTATCTGTAGTTTTAGTCGCACTAAGGAACGCATAGAAAAAGTGACGCCTGGTTGCGGAAAGATCCCCAAGGAGGTCCTCATGTTTCTATACTGACACTCGTTATACTTCAATAAAGCCGACGAGTTCATAACAAGAGTTGAACTTTTATTACAGCATGCGGGCCTAACATAACTTCACAGAAAGCTCAACTCCCTGGAGGAAACTGTTAACAATGGGGCAATTTACGTTCAAAAATGCCACGCATCATGCAATTTATATAACTGCACTTAATACGTCATACCTGGGAGGATCACAGCTTTACTTGCTTCTGAACAGAGCACATATCAGCCGTTATACCTCACTACATTTAGTAGGATCTGAGCATCTCGGGCCATGGTCATGGTGTAAGCATTACAGGAATAAACTATTGCTGCTACAAAAGCGTGCTCCACCATAATGCATTTTCTCCGTCACAGAACTAGATCACGTTGCATCCTCAGGTATCATTTCGTGATATTGGAATCTGCCTCGAATAAACGCTGAATTACTAACCCTAGAAACTATGTGTGGTAGATTTCTTATAACTACTTCTTTTCACTTGTGCGATACTGTTGAGCGCTAATGCTCTTGCAAAATGTGATATTTGATATTGTCATCCAAATTAACAGTGCAACTCTTTTATTTGTTTTAGAGGTGAATTGTAAAGTTATGTTCAATCCAAACACGAGAATTGTCATTTTTATGAGACGTTTAGTTTGTAACACTACCACTGCATGTACAGTAACCAAGAGCTTTTTGCTGATAAAAATACCCTATGAAAGTTATGATTCAAGCAGAAATTTTTCTGCAAAAACAGTACTTTTTCTGATGGATAGCTTGATAACTCGTCCGTTGGGAGGTTGTTGGTGGGGAATCTTCCTGGTGGCGGGAGATGGTCGTTAATCTCTGAGCTCAGTATGTGAAATGTACATGAAATTAGGAATTCCAAGAACTAGTTAAATTGGGTAAAGACCTCTGTGGTGTTTGAGGGGCAGAAAAACGAAATAACCTAAAGCAATTATTTATGAAATGACTTAAACATGTAACACCTTGTTATTTTTTATATTTTAATGACTGAATTACAAACAGGGAGTTTGCCTTTTGGTCGAAGGTCGAAAAATTATTCAAAATTAATTTCAAATTATTTAAGAGGATATTCCGTAGCTTTATGTGCCCACAAGATTGGAATGTAGCCGGCTAGCTACATTGTCTGGACGTGTTGCTTTGATTGACAGCACCAAATGCAGTTTCCTGCTGTCAAAACCACTGTCTCGTTGTTCCAGCTTTACTTGCTCATCTCCCGGGACTCGTCTTTCCGTTCTGTTATCGTGGCTATGAAATCATTTCGCAGTCGACTGAAACAGAAAGGATTTATTGTCTCCTCCAATCCAAAAGGAGATGGAAGCTGCTTTTTTTAGGCAGCTGCACACCAGCTGAAACAAGACGGTGCGTGCTTAAAGGAGGCGACCTTTGACTATCTATTAAGTCATCACTTTGATGTAAGTATTTTCATTGATGGTCATTACGAGCAAAGAAATAGATAGGAAAGAAGTCTTTCCATACTCGTTTTACTTTTATATCCTAGACTGATGGCCATTCAATGACGCCTCGCTCTCTACAGACAAAGTGAATTAAGGACTAAAAGAGTCGCAATTGAGAAACCCATGAAAAAGCAACAAATGGCGGACATGACGTGAAATGTTTTGCGCTGCTTCCAGGCAGGAAACCATTTAATATAATGTATTTTATCAGCTCATCATTCGAATATCGATAAATAAATATTAGTTTGACTAGCTATTCCCCTCGCTTAATCACAAATAATTTATTAATCAACAGCATGCGGGGAACGACCGTCTTGGCTTCGTCTGCGAGGAGGACTTCACAGACAAGAAAAAGACCGTTGAATGGGAAGAAGCTATCACAAAATTATGAGGCGAATTCGCAACCAACATGGTTATCCAAGCATTCTCGGATGTGATGCACCAGGAAATCGTTGTACTCACTGTACACGGGGTAAGACGATTCTTAATCAAAAACAATAATACCGTGAAAATAAGACAACTCGTCTCCACACACATTTTCTGAATGAAAAAACTCTATAGTTCAAAAGATTTTTCACTTATATACAATATATTATAGAATATAATGTTAGTCACATTAATTCGCGGAATTTGTGAAATTAAAGCCCCGGCCAAATGGACTCACAAGTAGATGCAAGTTGGACGCAAGTTTCAAAAAAGCAACTTTAGTGCACACCTGCACTCGTGCTAAAGAGACCAACTTGCGTTCACTTGCGTTGGGTGGCCAAACGGTGAAAAACTTGCGTCTACTTGTGTGTGGATTTTGAGCTCCATCAAAGTGCAAATTACCATTTAGTTATTTAAGTTTCAAGTTTTCCTGGGCTGTTTAGCTTACTCCACGTCTCGGAGAAATCACCGATAAGGTTTGTAATTATCGGTTTCAAGTTTGTACGTATTTTTCTTTTATCAATCATGTAATTAACTCGCTCGTTAACCCTTTTCTTTTAACTTTCCTGTTTTAGAACCAGCGCTTTGGAAAGGATTGTTACTAGGCTGCGTATCATTGGTGTTTTTTTAGGAGAAACTAATAAAGTGTCAGTGGCTTTCGCTGTTCCAGTTTTTTTGCTTCTATGCATTGCACTGATAAAATAATTGACACGAGTTTTCTGTGTAATTCTCAATGAGTCATTTGATATTTATTATTTGTCATAAATCAAGGCGCAGATCAGCGACCAACAGAAACATCTACTATAGATATATGGTCTTTTTATAGACCTTCAAATCGTATGACAGGTTACGGCAGCAGGAGTCGTGTAGTATAAGCTAGTATAATCTTATGGGTCAACGCGATTATACGCATTCACGACTGTAAAAGCAAAAACTTGGAAAACTCAACAATAACAAGATAATAAAGACAAATATCAAATGCCGTATTCACAGGCTGACAAACAACTATAGCAAGGACTAACACGTAATTCACACCATTGGTTCAAAGTCTCTCTACCTGTCTCCAGCGATTAAAAAGCGAAGTAAAGAGGAGTAAGGGAAAAGATCAAAACATTGGCACTCTTCAAAGATATCCAGGTTAGGGGGTATATATCCGAGACCCACCACATTTTTGATTATTCCGTAAAAAATATCTGGCAACTGAATAAGCATAACCATAAGCTTTAGTAAACAAGGTCAATTCATTTAAAAATTTAATTGGGTACTCCTAATATGTTGTTCGAGAGAAATAAAGCTTGAGCTGCGGTGATGCACTGCCCAAGAACCATTACCTATTTTGACACCTATTTTTGACAAGAAATGTCCTTTTTTTACCTCCTCCTTACGAAATTCTGCAATACCGCAGGCAAGCGGCAATTGCGCCCATTCAATGAAAAGGTTACTTAAAAATAATATTTAGGCTATGAAGCGTGTTGATGTAATTGCGCTGGGCATTATCCAATGATGTGTAAAGCTCATACCTGAGGTAAACTTGGCCGGAAAAAAGTGGATTTTTTCTAGTTATATGAGTCGCTATAGGATGATAATATGTGTTTGAATAGTCTTGACTGTGTATTAGCTGACCTGTTGTAGAATCTTTTCCGGTGACCCTTTCGTCTACATGTTTTATTATAATATTACAAAGTGGAGTTTTGTATTTATCACCCAGGTCGTCCCCACACCCATAGCATTCTCTCACTGTTGGAGGCGTGATGACCAGCTCGTAGATACTTGGCGACATGCTAGAATTCCACGAGGTGCTGTAAGCCAGCACAGGGCATTGGTGATTGAGGGAAAGACGGTCGAGTGGGAGGCAGCTGAGGAAAAGGTAGTCGAGGATACGCGGGCGGTTGAGGAAAGACAGACGGTTGAGGAAACACAGGCGGTTGAGGTAAAGTCTGCATCCACGGCTGCATCATATTGGCAGCGCTTTGGGTAGCAGGGCAGCTTGGCTGTGAAGTAGGCGGATGATTTACGCCTTGATTGGTTACCTGTGGCAATGGTAAAGCTGGACCCTTTGATTTAGTTGCCTTCTTTTTCCGCGAAGGTGGTTTGTGTGCGGAGCCTGCATCAATGAGCAGCCCGTCCGGAGAGGGAAACATCTCCTTCCCTGTTGACTGCGCCCTCCGCACTTCCGCTTCATGTTGCTTACGTGCTCGGTCAGCAAACAAAGGTCCTTTTCCTCCGGGTGTAGCGACGGTCAAGTATGCTTTGGTCTCCACGTCAAGCAGCAAAGCGTCTCACGTGTCTGCTTGACATGCTTCTAGTAGAGACAAATGTTGGCGGTCTCGGTGAGCCCAACTGGCATGAATCACTTCAGCCTGGTTCATTTGCAGTGCACTGGGGTTGGTAAACGCACGGAAAATGAACCCATGGCGCTCATGCCACCATGATACCCAGCTTGTCAGGAAAGCCCTGCTATCATCGGCCCCAATAAATAAGCCCATATCAGATTTGGCGGCCTGGTATCCAGCAAAAGTTGTGCATAGTAACAGCCTGTCACACAGTTGTTTGAACTCGTCACTGCTCTCACTGTCAAGTTTTTGAGCCTTTTTGTTTCTGTGGTCTTTGAAGTGAAACTCACACGATTTAATTTGGGCGTCATCCCCAAAAACCTTTGAAATTCCCGCTAAATTTGTGCCTGCCATGTCGCTACACCAACCTATAGGGTTAAATTTAGCACTATCCGAACCGGCCACTTTCCTAAAGGCTTCATCAAATAAACACCAGAAAAGTTCGACGTTTACCGTGTCCTTGGTTTTGGCCTCCATTGTAGCCAGCGGTATCTGCTTCCGCAGCAAGGGATGATACACACTGGCTGTTAGCGTGATAAACCCATTGCACCATTTCCTTTTTCCGTCAAAAAAAGAAAATTCTTTGCTCAGAAAATCGTCCCCATTTTTGTCCATGTTTAATGCCATTTTCATTTTCGTCATGCTTGTCTTGAAGACAAAGAATGGCATGTCCGGGTTTCCCCTCTTGTCATTGATTTTGTACACATATAAGGGGTCTTTTTTATCTCCATACTCTTTAAAAGAGACAGTCGCCTCAAAGTTGTGGCCAAAAGGCTCTATATCCCTCTTCAGTTTCTGTTTCATGTTGTATACGCGTTTCTTATCCAGTACAGCACTGGCCTCTCTTTCGACAGCGTGCCAATCCATTTGCTGTTGAAATGCGGACATGATGAACACCGACTGTACCTCGGAGGGCTTGATGTTTGGTTGATTCCATATAATTTGTTCGATGCTTGTGATGTCCTTTTTTCGGGGACTGTCTTTGACGGGGCATGTGTGATTGATTACCAATGTGGTAAACAGTCACTGATTTATTACGATAACTAAGATACCTTCGCGCACTGCATGCAACATATTCTCCCATTTTACCACAGCCTTTGCAAATCATTTCACCTCCTTCCTTTTCGAACTGCGTTGTATTTGTTACACCAAATTCCATCTTAAATGGACACTTTTCTTTGATGCACTTGTACGACCCCTTGCAATCAGCAAAGCGCACACGGCCATGGTTTTTCCACTCCGTGGAACAATTTTTCTTCCATTTTCTGCCATCTTCAAGGACATCGAACTTTTGTCGGAAACCCTTAATTTCGTATATTTTAAGACCATTGATTCCAATGGGCAGGGATTTCACTGTTTCTTTTTGTGCATTGTCCCAAGAGGATTTACATATCTTGCATTGTTTCAGGTTCTCCTGAATGATGGAATCGTGAGATTCCGATTCTGACTCTTGGTGGCTAAGAAATGCAGAAAAAAAAGGAAAACTAGTCAGTGCTTGTAGATAATTTCATCCGATACCTACATATAACAGATTTATATTTTTATACCTGCTTTTAATTAAAGCCTGAAGTGAACTTTCGTCTTTGCGATCGTCATCTGAGACTGCTGAGGCACTATGGAAAAAAGTTATAGACTGTGTATAATGACCATCCATGACCCAGTAAACTAAAACAATCCATCTGAATGAACTGGATTGCACGGGATAGGTCATGATTCCAAAAAGCAGCAATCAACAACCCTGACTTTCATATCCAGTCAAAGGCAGCTGAGGAAATTGTTAATTTAACGAGTCTATTCCGATTTATGAGCCCCCTGAGTAAAGATATTGACTCAAAGAGGTTCCATTCAACACAAACTATTTAATTCAACTCCTTGTTTAACCCTCAGGCATACAGGGGGTGAGGGGAGGGTGGGGGGTGGGGTATCGTATGGAGTAGCTTGTTGATACATACTTTTAACCCTTAAAACCCGGATCGGTTCATATTAAGTCCCAAGAGGGTATGCAAACTAATACATTTCTCAAGTCACATGATTTTATTTTAATCGATAAAATTGATAACCATCGAATTTAGCAAGGATAGACCTTTCTTTAACTATCTACTTTTGGAAATTTGAACAAATCCTACCCTAGGTGCACACTAGAGAAACACCAACGTTTCCGTGAAAAGATCGATGACAAATAAAGCTATTCCCTAGTACCATTTACTGGTTAAATTTTCCCTTTCCTTGAAAGTTAATCCCAGAACGAGTCCATACAGATGATGGTTGATTTGCAATTTGTGAAATGGCCAACAAATCCATAAAAGAAAAAGAAAGGAAAAGGAAAGAGAAAAGCGAGGAAAAAAAATGGAAAAAGGTTAGCATGCGCCAAATGAAAAACATAGCACTATTTCGCTCTTGTTTAAAGGAAAATTTATTATTTTTTTTGTGCCAAATAGGATTTTTAGCCATTTCGCTGCAAATAGACACCACACCGACCGAAAACTGCTAGTTGAGGCCCAAAACGTGGTTTTCCGTGCATTTCCAGGGTTAAGCACAGCGGGAGGGGGCTAAAGGGGAATCTGACCCTTTTCTCATGTGACTTTCCCACATTCCACACATCGTGGAAACATGGGCACGCACAAACTGTTGCCGCAACATTGCTGCCTCGTTTAGCCAACACATTACAAAAAGGTAGAGGCCTGCCGGGCCCGGTATTCGCCCTCTTCCCCTCCTCCTTCTATGAGATACTTTCACAACAGGATTTATGGGCCAGCTGAATTTTTAATTCGCAACAGTTTTACCTGAAGGCGGGTCGTAGCAATTCTTCGTCTGAATCACTCCCTGGTTCTTTTTTGAAGGGGAACATCAGGGCATACCGTGGTACTGAAACAATGACGATAACGATAACAATCTTAAATGCCTTAAGTCGTAAACAGAGTTAGTTGCTCTTTTACTTCTACCGCCTTTTCCCGCAACCAAAGTTAGTTCTGAATGCCCAATTTTGCCTTAGATTGCAAGTCATCTTAACTCATGACAATTTAGGCTATTTTTTTTTCCTTCACCCTCTTAGCATTAATAATTGTACTTCCTTTTACCTCGATTTGTCATTGAATAGATCCTTGGCTTTCGCATTTGAAGGACGACGATTCTGCCCTGTCTTTGTTGGTGTGTTCTCAGGAGAGCTAAGCTCTTCAAACGACATGGTCAGATCTATCACATCGACATCTTTCTCCTTGTCTTCTTTCTATAATAGGGAAAACAAGGCAGTTGCATTATTATCGTTCTCGGTATTTTTTGTTTATCGCTACTTTATTATTTAATGTCATGCCAGGAGAAATGTACCGACGAATTACGCCGTCTTTTAATCCTTTTAGCCGGAATTCAAGTCGTTCGATTCCTTTGGCGTGCTATCTTCGTCGGCTGATTCCTCTGAAATGGTTATGATTTCTTCCCGATCATCCTTACGAAAAAGATGAAACTGGGGATCAAAAAAAAGCAATTTTCTCAATTTCCTGACATCAATGGAAATAAAAGCCTTCTTTTTCCCATTTCATACTCTAGCCAGGGTCCAAATATTAACTGGGAAGAATCAACATGGATATCAAGATCATTACAAGTTTCCATCATTGAAATAACTTTCCTCACCTGTGGCTCGCCCCTCCAAACAGGAACTCCAGGGTTGAATTCTTCTTCGCCCCACCATTCCATTTCAGGAATTTGCCGTCTTCTCTTCCTTTGTGTCTGAAAAAAATGAACAAAAAGGATGAACAGGATTTTACAGAAGTATGAAAGGCATATGTACCAACTGTTCAATTTTATTTGTAAAACTCTAAAATAAAAACTGTAGGCACTGCCTACAAGCTCCGCTATAGTGCGTTCCATTATAACCCGACCCTCATAAGGTTCCCCGGCTTCACTGTCGAAATCCTGTGGGGAATCCTCAGTGCATGGGGGGGAGCAACCCGGCCTTGTTAAATGACTGTTTAATATAATGGACAGACCGTTTTCCAGAAGTGTTGATTAAAGACATCATTCTCTTGAGATTTATTTGGTGTTAACCGCTCTTTTTTCAAAACCGCCGTCTTCCTCTCGACAACTACTACATTATCATGTGAGGTACTGGCTGGCAATTTTGTGGCATCAGCATAACTACCGGTACCCTGTAAAAAAGGTGTATCATGGTTTTGTCAACTTTTTAGCATCACATATTATTTTCACTGCCCCCCCCCCCCCCCCCCCCTCTGACAGGTCTTCCCTAGTTATGGATATGGATTTGTATTAGCCCAAGGTATTCTTCAGGAACATTGAAAACATTAGAAACATCTATTTACCGTATTTGTAGGGACAATAGCCACATAATGGTTTCCAGTATGCCCCAAATTGTGCCAAAACAGATCCCTGAGCTTGGCCTCACTGTTCTTATACAATCCTTCTCTCCCTGTAAATAATAAAATACTTTTTAAGCCTTATTAAGTGGCCCGTCAGGCACCACTTCATAAATTACCCTGTATTCTTGGTGAATGGTCGTGGTCGTCGTCGTCAGTTCTTGGCCTGCAACCCCAGGCGTGTTTCTGGAGTCACAGGAAGCCCAAGCGGCAGGCCAAGGCATGTTTGAGTGGACGAGTGTGAAGTCGTGATGACGTCACAGGGACACAAGACACTCAGGCGGTGAAGTAACGGGAAGACCAGGCAGCAAGTCAAGGCATAATGTATTTTTCACATAATTTTATTCAATATATATTGGATAGTGGAGTGAGGTGTGATGCCGTGATGACATCACAGGGGCACAGGAAGCCCAAACGATGGAGTCCCCGGCCGCCCAAGCGGCATATTTTTCATTTAATTTTCATTGGATGGTGGATTAGATAAGCAGTGACGTCAATAAGGACGTCACAAAGGGCCATTTGTAAAGGGCTTCTTGTTACATTAAATTTTTGTGACGCGTTAAGCGCCTGCTTGCGTTTACTTGGGAAGACTTGCGATGACTTGCAATGACTTTCTTGCACTTTGATGGAGCTCAAAATCCACACACAAGTAGACGCAAGTTTTTCACTGTTTGGCCACCCAACGCAATTGAACGCAAGTTGGTTTCTTTAGCGTGAGTGCAGGTGTGCACTGAAGCGGCTTTTTTGAAACTTGAGTCCAACTTGCGTCTACTTGTGAGTCCGTTTGGCCGGGGCTTTAATTTCGCAAATTCCGCGAATTAATGTGACTAACATTATATTCTATAATATATGCTATATAAGTGAAAAACCTTTTGAACTATAGAAAGTTAGAAAGCTTGGGCGGTTAGAAAGTTTTTTAAAGATGGCTCTGGGTGCTCTTACAGAAGGAAAGAAAGTCAATGTTGCCACCAGTTTTCTGAGGAAGCTGTGCTTTCAAATGTAAACAAATGACTGCAATTGTCATATGGAGAACTCGAACTTGTTGTGCTGGCAAACATTCATGGGCAAGATTTCAAAATACCCGGACCACAAATTATCTAACTCGAAAAACTGCTCCCGCAGTGCCACATTCGAGTTGCAATGCTGCTTTCGGAGTCCCGCAGTCGCCAAAATGAATAACTCCGTTGCTTAATCGAGCGCATCGATGCCTCATTTGTCAACACGAGAACAACAAAACAAAATACATGTCTTGTACCCTTTCTTTAATTTTGTGAATCATATGATCACAAACACTTTTTCAAACAACAACGTTATTCTAACGCACTACAAATAGATATACCCGAGCCGAAACAAGCGCACTATGCATGAATATATCTCGTTCTTTAATCCACGAGCAGAAATAAGCCCGCTACGCATGAATATATCTCGTGAGTTAGCTTTCATAAATATGAATCTACTTCGTGAGTTAGCTTTCATTTTGCGGTTCTGTTAATGAGCTGTCCTACATAATTACGCTTTTAGCGACAGTGTCAATTCTCAGGACTCGTGCGCGACTTTTTTGAAAACATCGTATCCACAAAAATGAGAACATGAAATAATATTCGATCGCCATTTGTTTACTGATTTAGCCTAAGTGCTCGTTTCAGTGATTAGGCCTCAGAACTCTCGTAAAATTTTAGCTTTCATTTTGTGGCTCGGTCAACTACGCTTTTCGTGAGCTCGTGTGAAGCACTCGTTTCAGTGATTAGGCCTAAGATCTCTTGTAAAATTTTAGCTTTCATTTTGCGGCTCGGTTAAATACACTTTTCACGAGATCTTGTAAGAAGAATGCACTAGTTTACTGATTAGGCCTAAGCATTTTCGCCTAATTTTATCTTCCATTTTGCTGCTAGGGTCAACTACACTTTTCACGAGATCATGTGAAGAAGAAAGCACTCGTTTATTGCTCGTTTCAGTGATTAGGCCTAAGAACTCTCGTAAAACTTTAGCTTTCATTTTGCGGTTCGGTTAATGAGCTGTGCTACATAATTACGCTTTTAGGGACAGTGTCAATTCTTAGTCGTTCAACTAACTTAGACTTCATTGTTCATTGACTACGGCACTGTGGTAGCAGTCGTTCAACTAACTTTAGACTTCAAGCACTAGGCTTCATTATTCATCGCCTACGGCACTAGGTCTTCAATGTTCTGCGATTTTTGACAATTTTTGGGGGACTTGTTTTCTCTAGCTGTTGAGAGGTTTGCGATTTTTCGCAATTTTCGAAAAAATCGTTAAAATCGCAACACTTTTTTGGTATTCTGCGGTTTTTGCGTTTTTTCCCTAAAATCGCAATTTTCGCATTTCCGTGCAAACCTGGACATATCTCGGCTTTTCAGCCGTGAAGTGGGTAAGGCCCTTTGGTGAAATGCGCACCAGACGTGAACCTTTGGAGTACGTTTCTATACAATGCAACATATTGCTACACTGTTTAAAAATGGTCATAACACGCTCATTATGTGTTGCTGCAGGCTGGTGTGAATGGGTCATTATTAAACTGGCGTTGATATCAATATCCCATGTTGCACGTGCTAGAGACAGGGAAAGAAAAGGAACATTTTTTAATTATCTGTTAACTGGAATCAACAATTAACGCAAATAGAGTGAGAAGTTGTTGTTTTTTTTTTTTAAGGAGAGGGGATACCGGGCTACGCAGAGAGAACCTTTAGGTACAGAGTAAAAAAGCACCACATATTTGACGTCGACTCTGGGAATCGAACCCGGGCCATATTGGAGGGAGGCGAATGCCCTCACCACCGCAATATGCAACTTAAATGTCGACCACAGAGTCTGTAATAAGCATGCTCATGTAGGCCTTCAAGAGCCAAGGGTTTCGTGTTTTAAAAACCCGTGCCAATTGTTTGACAATTGTTACTGTGAGAACTCTCGACTTTATGTTCCTTGGCTAACTTATTTACATTTTTAAACTTTCAACGATATTCTATCACGCCTTTGGTTTATTTTCGGCCCAATTCCCAGCGGGTCTTCGAATGTAAAAAACATGAAACCGTAATCCAGTTGAAAGTCGTCGGGAAAGCGGAACTGGGGACCACAGTTTGCATAATCAGTATTTTTCGTAGGACAAATGCTAAGTGAGTTGTTGAAAGGAATATCCGATTTGTCAGTGTTAACTAGGGCACCATTTTATTACTTATATATTCCGGTAAGCTTGCCAAACTTTGCCGAACGACTTTTTCGGTTCTCCACAAGAGGGAAAGATGCATCCGTTAAACCTCATCGTCTACATCCAGAATGTCCAGTTGTTGTATAATCTTGAAGAGGATGTGAGCTTATGGAAAGAACTCCATGACACGTCGTTAGAAGAAGGAAAGTTAGCATTTGGAGTAGTGCTTATTTCTGAGAAGGTGGTGTGCCGCTTATGTGGAAGGAAACTGACTGCTAAAGTGATAACAGTAGTAAATGTCATCATTTATCATGACATAAAGGGAACATTTATGGGATGTCGTATCCCAAAGATGTGCTCAAACCGACTGTGCAATTTGACTCAGCATTACGGGTACTACACTGTTGGAGACAAAAAGTTTTTCGATGAGGACTGGGATACACACGAGTACTTTGCTTGCAGTAGAAAAACAGTTTTTCGCATGGCGCTATTGTCAAATATGGAAATGCTGTAATT
>NC_090881.1:7826216-7833716 GCF_036669935.1 Montipora foliosa
TCGCAACAGTTTTGGGGGAATTGTCTTCTCTAGCTTTTGAGAGTTTTGCGATTTTTCACTAAATTCGCAATTTTCGCAAAAATCGTTAAAATTGCAAACATCGCACAACACTAAAATGGTAGAGAGCACAAGTCCCGAGAAGAGTCGCGAGTCCTTGTTGGGGATTTGTCTTCTTCTTTGCACCATTTACGATTTTTTCGAATTTTCCGCAAAAATCGCAATTTTTGCATTTGCATGCAAACCTGGACATAAGTGGGAATTTGGAAGCTGTGAAGCAGTAGGTGCGTTGTGACTTCCATTCATCACATCCTGCTTGTTCCCTGGTAGTACTTTCAATTGAATGTATTCTGTCCTCATGGACAGTTAAATGCTTCATTAATGCCTCTTCAGTGTCACTCAGCTCTCTTGGTACAACCATGTCGTAATCATTATTCAAGGGAAATCTAGGATAATGATTAAGTTCTTGGGCATTTACAGGAGCATTGTTTCTTGGCACTGAGGTCACATTTGCCACAGCAGAAAAGTGTGACTCAGCAGATGATGTCTGATGGCTCATAGCAGAGGGAATTTCCCAAATTTAGAGTCTGTCAGCTCAGTACTTGAAATTCCTTCACTCATTTGAGCAAAACCCATATTTGGGTCAAGTGTAGAAAGTTCTGATTTATCAGTATTTTCACATACAGGATCATAGTTAGGCTGTTTGCATGCTTCGTACAGCAGGCATTTCACACCTGCACCACCTCGTGGGCTGCTTGACTCATCCAGTTTAGTCTTTTTCACAACAACCTCCATGACTGGTTGAGGGAAAATGTTTTCTCCATCGCCTTTCTTGTGCTACTTTTGCAGCTGGGATGTACATGCCAACTCTGGATTTTCATCTTTCTCTTCACATAGGTGTTTTGTGGATTTTGCCTCAAACAGTGAATTTGCAGATCTTTAGCATTAAGGCTGAAATATGGTTACAGAAACCAACCTTGCCAGCCACACAAGTACTGTTGCTGTCCAAAATATCCCCTTTGACAATACACAAGGCAAGTTTCAATGAGTGCAGAGGATCATTTTTCCGAAAGCTATGACAGCATTTAGCTTTGAAATAAAAACCATGCTGATCACTGGCTGCTATTATTTCGTGAAGGTACTCACCTTCAAGAAATGTTTTAGCTTTCCACAGTGAAGTGGGAACAGAATGATGGTCTTTATTTGCTATATGTGCTTGTCAGATCTTGTGATCTGAAGATTGGCATTTTGGTTAGAGAAGTACTCCATCCGTTGTCAGGATATTTAATAGGACTGATAACTGTGACACAATAACAAACAATTTTGAATTTAAATTTACACATAAATTACTTACAAAAATGGTAAGACTGCAGTAAAATGTATAGAGAATAATCACGCACCGTGTGATGGTTCTATGCTAGATGCTGACGGTGTACTGCTTCATTGTTGCTTTCTTTTGGTATAAAGCCAGTTGGGAGCAGGGTCAACAATAATTTTATCTCCACGAGACCGGATGTACTCTTCCACTCTGAGAAACACACTTCAAAATGGCGAAGACAATGACTTGCAAGTGACAAAGGCAAAGGGAAATAAGTGATTTCTCACCTTTTTACAAATTCTGCTTTCGTTTTAAGGCCTTTCGCTGGATCACCCCTACACTTCAGGTCCTCATTTTTCAATTCAGAGGGTTTTCGGCTGCATAGTGAAGCACCTGGAATATCATTTTCTTTGAGAAGCCATGTTTGTTTTGCTGCGGCCTTACTGGCCTCGCTCTGATGTTATAGTTACCATTCTTCCCAAGCTGTCTGCCATTATGAAAGTCGTGTATACGTCAGTTTAGCTTGAGCCACATTTATCTTCTGAAAGAATCTTCACACAATCCTCCCTGAAAGAACTTCTATAATGGCACATTTTAACAAATATATTTAGCATAACTGGAAGCTAGCTGCTAGCGGAGCTATAAAAGCTTGTTTGCCCCTGGAATGTGCAAACTTAGTCCCTATATACATTGTAAGAACAACAAAACGGATTGCCAAGCTCCGTGATCTAATGCAAGAGCTTAAAACTATCTTGTTCATCAAAACCATTGCCGTGTATTTTAATAGAAGTGTTTAATAATAATAATAGATGACTGAAAAGCGTGGCTTTAAAACTGCTGTTGACGAGTGTTGATCAAATCGCACGCCGAAATGTGCATGCTTGCTGGCTTGAGAATCATCGTTGTCTTAAGACAATAGAATTAAAAAGAATTCAATGTAGAACTAACATGACTTACTGTACCAAGGTGATCAGTGAAGCGAGAAGGTACCTTTGTTTAACTCATAGTCGGTATCGGCAAGCTATATCGAACTTGTGTGAAACGAATAACGATGGAAATGAACAAAGGCCTCCCAGAATTTTCCCGCTCTTTTTGGCGTAGTCAAGTCAGTGGAAGGCTTTAGCCAATCAACTGGGGATTTTGACATACTGTATTTCTTCACCTATAAGCCGAGCGATTTTCTCAGTACTTGATACAAAAGTTTGGTTGATTTTTTCACAAGAAACGAGGTTTGGGATTCAAAACAAATACAATTGCTGAATAACTTTGTCCTTCCACTTGTAGACACGTTATCGATGATGCAGAAGTAATAAAACACAAGAGTGATAACTGGTTATGCACTTTTATAAAATTGGTGGCTCCTGAAGGAGCCGTTTGATGTATATGTGCAAGGGCTTTCAACCTATGTTTACTTGCCATCCGTCTAACTCGTTTTCCTCTATGTCGTCGTCTTCTATTTCTGGGCTCTCCTCAGTAAAGACCACGTCATCCTCTGTTCTGTCCATGGCATTTGAAATTCCGCAGGTCTTGAAGGACTTTCTGACTATTTCCTCGGGGATCCCATGCCGCCTTGATCCAACGGAGAACAAGATTTTTGCTCGGCACCTTCTTTTTGCCAGCTGAGGTGAAGTCAAATGGCCCGGATATCATCCATGTCAAGTACTTTTGGTGCGCATTATCTTTAAAGGGCTCGTTGAGGCACTTATCCAAGGGCTGCACAACCGGGGTTAGGCCTCCAGGGATAACTGCCACATCAATGTTTCACTGAGTCGGTTAAATGGGCTTGGAATGAGTCTCACACCAGAAGGGAGCACTCAGCACGTGGCAAACTCTGTCTGATCCACTTTCTGATGCCCTGCTCATCCATCCAGCCTTTCTTATGGAAGGAAACACAAAGAGGATGCGGTACAACCAGGTCTCTTGGTGTCCGGATGCCTCTGAAGATGACTTTCGGGGGCACGTTCATTCCATGGGCAGCAACAGCAAGAACAACAGTGAAGCTCCGCTTTTCCTCTCCACACGATTTCACTGGCACTGTTCGGCTCCATGGAAGCTTGAAATGCATGGGTGTGTCATCCATGTTGCAGATGTAGGATAAAGGCTAGTCAGCACGTCAACTGGCTGCAATCACGAAGCAGTGAAACGCCACAATGTTTTCTTCGAGATCGGCAGGTAATCGCTGTGCCAGTGTTGTTTTTGTTCGCATGCTGACCGGGTGGCGTCGTTTCCATTTCTCGTACCACCCACGGGAAGCTTTGAAGGAAGGATCATCTGACAATTCTTTGGCTTTAAGACGAATCCACTCACGGCAATACCTGTGAAAAATAAAAGGATACAAAATGAAATTCTGTGACTGCAGCGCTCTTTATGTGACATGTTTTGAAATTGTCATGACAACAACGTATTTCTGATCACCAATCAGATATTTACCTTGGTCTCTCTGCTCTGAAAACCACTCCATCACTTGCTGGTCTAGTTCGGGATACTTGGGAGTGAAACGGCCCATCGTTGCGCGTTTTGCAGACATCTTAAGCTTGCCAGAAAGAATAGTTTTTTTAAACAATAATTTCAGCTTTCAACTCTCAAAACCTTATATCGATCCCAAGGGACGAGACCACAAATGGAAAACATATAACTTTAGCCATGGAAGAAATAGCTGCTTTTTTTAACAAGGTTTTTGCTAGTTTAAATACTAGATGGAGTAGACTAATACAGAGTATGTGAGTTTCTGAGTTTCTATTAGTTACTAGATCGAGTAGACCTACATAGCTTATGTGAGGTTCTAAAACCTTGTTTCGAATACGTGCAGTTTTATCACTTTTAAGGATTGTAAACGAATGTTTCTTTTGTACATTTTGAGGGAGTAAAAAACGGATTTCAACAATCAAGCATTCGGGCACTGAGTAATTTTTTCGGGCAAAAAGGACACCGCCCCCCAGGTCGGATCATGCCCGTACGCCTATGGAAGCAAGGCAGTGCGTTAATGTCTCCACAAGTAGCACAGGATGACATGGATGATGTGGTGGAACAGGAAGAGGAAGAGTGGTTACAACAAGTGCATGAGGTGTATGATAAACTATCAGTCCACCATCCAATATACTATGATTCATACAATCTTTGCGATTCATGTCCAACACAGAAGCTTGGTTCATTCAATGTTGAAATGCTGAAATCAATTTGCAGCCATTTTGAAATTATTTTAAGTCGAGGGATAGAAAACACCAGTTGATCGAAAAACTTGCAGCAATGATCGCCGAGTGTTCCTGTGGAAGAGTTAAGGGTTGTTGAGCCCATAACCAAACTGGCCAGCGGCTACAAAAACAGGATGGCGTACAGCGAATTCGTGTCAATGTAACAGACATATCTCGTTACAAGGCAGCTTTGAATAAAACTCTTCCAGCATTTCTATTGCGATTCAGTTACTAAGAAACTGTTTCATCTTACCACGCAGAGGAATTTCAAAGAGATCTGATTCCTTGGTTGTTACTAACATTCGTTTATGACGTGTTCAATGGAAATACACTGTATGGCCGTGTCACGGCCGAATGTGACAACTTTCACATCACAGGTGTGGAACTAGAATTAGATTGCAGCCAAACATTTTAACTGATTTTCACAGATGATGGATGGAACTTTGCATTGATGTGTGGAAGAGTCTGTGAGTACGAGCCACTTTTGCAATTTGTTCCTCTGAACTTAGCTTAAATTGCATGTTGCGATAAGAGCTCAAACTAGATAAACTTTGTGCCATCAGATTTATAACACTAATTACAGCTTATGATCGCAATAACTTGTATTCTTAAGATAAAGGGTCGTTGTTTATAACTAGCTAATCGAGAGGTTTTGAATGATCCGTATTCTCAAGAGCTAATAGTTGCAAATCTTGTAAAATTCCAAGTTTCACTGCTGAGTGTTGAGCACATCCCAGGATGCCAAAAGTTTCGATCACAAAATTTTGAAAAAGTCCAATTTCTCCGATATTATTTCATATTTGTTACCTACTTGCCAAGTGAAGTTGATGGAAGAATTATGAGCGAAATGTATTTCTGGATGAAAATTGAATATGAGAATCTTAGGGAGAGACGCTCTTAAGAAAAGAAAGGAGTCGACGCGAGGTTCTGCACGAGGCTCGAATTCTTCAAAGTCTTGACAACCACCAAAATCTCCCATTCCTTTTTGGTGTCTGTACAACGATGGAGCCATTCTTCCTCGTTCTCCAGTTCTATAGCATTGGCGGGAAAAGTACTACCCTCCATGATGCTTTGAAAAACCGGTGACTAAAAAAAAATTCAATAGCCCTTGTTTTTTATGAAATTGCTGAAACTCTCAAATATATGCACAACAATAGTGTCTTGCATAATGACTTGATGCATCAGGGAAACTCGGGGGAACTTCATCCAATCGTAATCCATTTTGGCAAAAGTCGAGTTATGGCCAAAGCAAAGGGATATCGAAGAGGTGACGTCGATTACCTTGCGCCGGAAGTGAAAGCGGGCAAAAGGGAAAGTACGGCGGCACCAATATGAAAATATTTTATTTTCAAAAACATTGTAATGCATTATAAACGAAACAACATTCATCAGTGATGGCAATGATTTTAGTATCTATCTTTACAGTAAGTAGTCTGCTGTATTTTCTGCGGTTTTTACTAATAAGTGTTTTTATGCTATGCATTTATTCTTCAGTATAATTCTTCCGGTTACATTGCAGATAGCCGTTGGTTTTCACGTTTGACTCACTTTCCTTGATAAAATGGACCTCTCTGCTATGATCTCTGTTGTAAAAAGTGGAGAACTCCATATGCCAATCTCTGGTGTGTTTTATTTTACTCACTTGTTAAATTACTCTACCGCTCATGACGAGCCGCGACTGAACAGAAGTTCAAATATTCGAAAAGTCTGGTTGCTAAGGGATGACGTCATTATCCCGCTAAGTGTACATCATCACTTTGACATCTCTTTGATATCATTTTGTACAAGCGTCTTTTTCCTGCTGTTCAGTGCGTGTGGTGAAGCCTGTTTATTGTAATGGCCAAGATCTGCCTTGTCAGATCTTCAAGATTGGATTTCATATAATATTTATGCGTAAGCAAAAGCGGGAAAATTCAGTTTCCCGCGATCGAGTGCAGCGATGGAGGCTTTCGAACTTCGAAGGGCTGAATTGCTGCACTCTTCTTTTACTAATCCAAGACAGTGGTTTCTCCTTAACAGAAAGATTTGCGGCACCCTTACGGTGGGAAAATTTATGTCAAGTAGCCCATTGGTGGCAAATTTTCCGACTGAATTTGCCTTGGTTCCACTCGAAAGTTTTAAAAATGGCGGGAGTTTCGACCCACGATCGATACTGGAGGACAATAAAGTGGCCATCGCCTCTTTATTTGGAGTGATTTCTGCCATTCTCCGGCAGAAAATTAAAGAAGGCGAAATTGAAAAGTATGCTTGGATCGTCAATGTCCTTAATTCAGTTCAAATCGATTCCAAGCCCGATAAAATTCAAACAGCATCTAGCGTGATTGACCCGGCAGAGGAGCTCAAAGCGGCAACCGATCTCAGCGCAACCATTCGAAAGGAGAACGACCAACTTAGAGCTGATCTTGATCGTGCTTAGCAGCGGTTGAACTCTCTAACGGAGGAACTTAATATTGTCAAATTGTTAACACCCGAGGCAAAGTTGAAACCAAAGATGGTGGACAAGGAAGATGCGAAGGATGGCGAGGTCTCCAAGGATGTGTGGACCTTGATCAACGATGTTTGCAACAAGTTTCACGTCCATCTCGCAGATTTAATCGCCCATCAGGCCCAAAGTTCTGATGTGGGGCACATTTTGAGCGATATCGCCAACAGAGTCACAAGCAAGTCCAGCAAGTCATAGAGGCGATAATGGGGGACAGTGCCACCCAGTTTCTGCAATCACTTCGTGTGCCGGACTGGACTTTATTGTATTTTAAACTGCAGTCAATGATCCCGGACCAAGCTTGGAAAACATTGGTTAGCCTAACAAAGTTAGGAAGGACTGGGGTAAGTCACAACCTTGTTTTTGTTGAGTTAATAAACAAAAACCGTTCTGGCTTGGTCGTTTTGTTCAGTGATGGAGAATTAAGGTGCTGAATCAATTTTCGCTTGAGGAATAAACTTACATGATATTCCAGCGAAATTGGAATATATATGCCATATTTATTGCAATTA
>NC_090881.1:7856216-7888716 GCF_036669935.1 Montipora foliosa
CGGCGCTCATTAAACTATCTCAAGTGTGCTTGTATCCTCAAACTTCAGTCCTATAAGATTTGTTTCTTTCCCTACTTCTCCTTTGCTCTTAAAGCGACTATCGAACACACTTCAATAATCCGAAATTACTTCTAGACTAGTTGATAACAATTGCATTCGACATTAGGAGAACGCAATTTGCTAATCTTGGGTATAGAGTTAGGGTTACCCTTCTCCTTTGCTTCCAAAGCGACTGTCAAACGCACTTCAGTAATCCGAGATTACTACTAGTTTAGATATATATATATATATATATATATGTGACCGTCCACGGGAAAACCAACAAAAAGGTGATGACACGGGCACGCTATTTTAGCACGCTAGACAAAAGAAATTTTCTTTAACACGGGAGTGCCGTGTCGTAATGCACGCCTCATTAAAATTTTCTTGAGTCTGATACTACAAGTTGTAAACAATAGAGCGTGTTATACCAAACAAAAGAGCGTGTCACCAAAAGTAAAATCGAGCACCGCGTAAAAAGACACGGAGTGAGTGAAATTGCACTACAGCTGCGCCAAAACGAAAATTCCCTCGGAACGAAAATTGACTTCGAATTTTCGTGCGAAAAATCGCTCTGTTCGATAAAATGACCTCAAAAAATTGAGCGAAATTTCGCTCTTTATTTGCTGTTCTCGAACATTCCCACGTATTTTCTGGACAAAAATTTGCCAAGTTCGAATTTGCCGCGATGATTGTTTTCTGCCGTCATTTCACAATGCGTAAGCTCTACAACAAACTCTTGTTCGTGAAGCAATCGCAGTTTTTGTTGTGTGAGGCAATCTTTTTTTTTTTCGTTGGAAATAGCCGATTAAACTGTCGGATCATTGAATCTATTTTCGATACGACTTTATTTACGCTAACCTTAACGCGTTTATTTACGCGTACATACGCTTGTTCAGCGATGTTGTTGATGGGGGCCGCCGATTCATGTCACAAAAATTCGCTGCTTCAAATTTTGTTATCTCGAATTTTCGTTTGGTTACCTCCAAAATTCGCTACTTCGAATTTCGCTATCTCGAATTTTCGAGAAAGATCGTGAATTTTTCGCTTGAAACCCTACGAAAAATCGTTCGAAAATTCGATGACTTTTCGTGGAAAATTCGCGAGAACAATGGACGAATTTCGTTTGCATTACTTTTGCAATTTTACGGTGCCTGTTTTGGCACGCATCTGACACGCAACACGCCAAGCTAAACAAAGGGCTTGGAGTGTCTCAGTGTGCACAACAAAAGACACCGTGACATCTATTGTGCTACTCATTAAATATGCGCATATGGCGTGTTGAATGTCACGCTCAGCGTGCCGTGTCATGCACGCGTGCCCGTGTCATCACCTTTTTGTTGGTTTTCCCGTGGACGGTCACATATATAGCGTAAATTACATATGCATGATCGAAAACGCTTCACAAGCGAAATACAATTACCTTGCGATAAGATTTCATTAGTATCCTTGAGGCTTACTTATGATTCAAATTACTTACAATTTCAATTTCAATTTCGCGCGTTTTACCCGAAAAAAGTTACTGAATGTTAAGATTTCATTAGCCTTCACCTTATTTTAACACTGCGTGTTATTCTTCAGGAAAAAAGTTTCACTTCCAGGGATGCAGCTGGCGAAACACAATAAGCACCAAGAAGTGGAGTACAGCACACAAGCACTGGATAGAGACCATGGACGAGCTCTTTACAACGTTTATGTGTAAAGACGTGCTTTCTTATGAGTACACTGACAAAAAGTGTTGCATTGTATCAGAATCTGATCACCCAAGATTTGAATACAACGATACTACTTGGGAAAATATAATAGCGCAGAAAATGACTGAACATGAATGGAACGACAACGAAGGGACGAGTGCCCAAGAGAACTCGCACAACGCTTTTCAAGGTCCGCAACTGTCTGTCTTCACCCGTTACTCCCAAACAAAAATTGTCCAGTTCAACATCGCACAAGGCAAAGCCACCGATTCCCAAAACTCGATGATGTCTATTCCAACTGTCTAACAGGAAACGGAAGCAACCATCATCCTTGCAAACTTCACCTCCGAAACGTAAGCCGCTAACGACGAAACCAACGACCACTACAAAAGGTAATCTCTCGTTGGCAGCCTCAGCCAAAACAATCTTGTTCTCGTCAGAATCGCAATCAAGAGACTCAAGTGGTCTGTTACACAAAGTTCAGGAGCGCCCTTTGGTTCACTCTACTGGCGGGAGTCAATACACAAAGTGCAAACTCAAAAACAAGAAATGTGACAGAAGAAAATTTTGCAAAATGGTCCATGTCCTGTCTGTGAACTCAAAGACAGAACCTTTCAACGGGAGTGGCTTTCAGTCAGATCCTCAAGTAAACCAGTGACCAACCTTAATCTGTCGAGGAGCTTTTAACCAGGGCTCTCATGATTTATTTCATTATCCAGGGCAACAGTGTTCTATTATTGCATTGACAGCTCTCTTCTACAGCACTTTAACTGCTGTGGACTGTTGGAAAACGAGCAACGTTGACGAGATTTTACTTTTAGGAGATAAGATCCACTTTCATCAGTTGTGTCAATTAAAAAATGATCCTAGCGGTGATCAACAATTGACCCTTGACGAAGTACCAAGTGGTGTGATGATGCTGAATCATACTTTTAGCAATGAAAGCCAAGAAATCGTGGCAGGGACCATAAGGGAAAAAGGTGACCTTGATTAAGATTTCCCAACATTGGAAGACGCCTTCAGGAAATGCCGAGGTGAAAATGCGGCTAGCATAGTTCTGAGAATTTTGGACTACTGCGTTGGTTGCATCAGCGTGTCCTCATCTTGGTATATGGCAGATTCACACACGCAAAATTCAGAGGGCTTAACTGATGAAGGTGGAACATCCGTGGTCCTCAAGTTTGAGTCTTCAAGTGAGCTCGCAAATCATGTAAGACACTTTGTGGAGACTCAAACAACATTCACACCTGACACCGATTTATCATTTGAAGCGCTTATCATAAAAGCCAGAAAAGAGCAATGCAGAGCGAGCGATATTTCCGTTGTTCCTACTATGAAATTGTTTTCGTGGGGATCATCCGACGGGAAATGCGAGAATTTCAGTAGATCCTTATGTCTCCTCGACGATGGCAAGAAGCTAGACGACAACACTGTGGACTTTTTTATGTTGCACTCCATTCGCTTGCTCTTAGAGGAAGACAAAATGGACAGTTTGCATGTTTTTAATTCGTGTTTTTACTCAAAAATAGCGACCAACTTTAATCCAAAAACCACAAGGAATTGGACCAGGAACATAGACATCTTCAAAAAAGGCGTTGTCGTCGTTCCAGTGTGCCAAAATGACCACTGGGTTTTGATCATCGTCAGAATATTTTTTCCAAAAGTATCAATGAAGGTTCTAGACTCTGCAAATGCAAACAGAGTTCCAAAAGCAGTTAAGCGTTATTTGGAAGACGAATGGTGTGCTAAGCGTTCTTCTCAGCAGGATTTAATCTTTGAAAGTTGCAAGTATACAGCTGTTCCCCAGCAAACAAACGACACTGACTGTGGCGCATACTTGCTGAAGAACTTTATGGAATTCCTCAATTGCTATCCACTTAAAGAGTCAGCGTGGCATAAATGGAGACCAGTGTATGGACAGGACGACGAGGTGGCGCTCAGAAGGCAAATAAAGTTCACAATTCAAAAATTGAGTTGTGAATCTAGAACTGAACAGGCCAGACTTGTACATATTGTTGAATAATTGTTGAAATTTCAACTACCCATGATAATAATCGCTTTGTTTCAGTCGCAAGGTCATATTTGCCGAGCACAAGTGCTCTTCTAACGGAGGAAATGACAAATGAGATCAACTTAAATCAGGTCAAATGAAATGAAATTTGGGGGGGGGGGGGCCGGAGAACCTATGAAGAAGCTTCACGGAGCAGAATACAAAACCAACTAATTCAACAAGTCTGGGCATCGCACCCGGGACACGGGCATTAGTTGGAGGCAAGTGCTCTTGCCATTGCCAGGAGCTCATCAGGAGACGCCTTCACAGTACAGGTCAGAGATAAGCGGCCAACGCACACGCAAAACACACGCACAATTTTTGCGTAAACGCGTGTTGAAAAACACGTGCGGACACGCGCATTTGCGTGCATTTGATGCGCGTGTTTCCTTTTGTTATTCACTCGCATGACTGTGTTATCTATGGCATTGCTCTGCACAACAAAAAACAAAACAGAAGGCAATTTCTACTAACACCGCTAAAAGGATGTCTCCGCCGACAGAGAAAGAGCCAATACGCTTTTTTCTTTCTGCGTTTTTCTCCTGGGTTTTTCGGTGGCACTGAACAATTTAATAACGGAACGAATGAAAAAAAAAATTCGGAATTTTCTCATCTCTGGCTCTACAAGTCATAAGCAAGTGCTTAGAATGGGAAAACACGTTGTTGTTGGAGTTTTAATTTGTAATGAAATTTTTATTTGGATGCGCCAGACTTAAACAGTGCTTGCGAGCGAACTTGAGTTACCGGTATAATGTTTTAATTCAACAAGACACGCGACGCGTCAATTTGTTGTTTTCACGATCTCTGATTCCTTAAGACGTAAGAAAGTGCTTGAGACAAGAAGTGTTTCGTTTTAGAAATGAACTCTATCTTGACGAGCCAGACATAACAGGTTTTTGCAAGCATTGTTGTAAACTTATTTATAAGTTTTGATAAAAAATACGAATGTGATGGTCAATTTCTGAACGGGAAGTTTTAAATTTTCATATGTCTGGTTCCATAAAACGTAAGAGAGTGCTTGAAATGGGAAAATGTTCTGTTTGTCTTACCTCTTAACCGAATGAAATTTATCTGCGAGCGAATTGTATGTATGTTACCGTATGTCAATAAAGACAAGCGACGCGCCATGTGAGATAACCGATTCTAGTCTGAATTTTCATATCTCTGGTTCTTTAAGGCATAGGAAAGCGCTTGAAACGGGAAAATGTTCCGTTGTTTAAGCTCTTATTTAAAATGAAATTCATATCGACGCGCCAGACAAGGCGAGTTTTTGCGAGCGGATTGCATCTCTCTCATTTTTACAAAGACACGCGACGTTACTATGTGTGACAATCGATTCTTCTGACGATTTCGCGGCAAGAAATTTTGAATTTTCAGATCTCTGGTTCTATAAGGCGTATGAAAGCACTTGAGACGGGAAAACGTTGCGCTCTTAAAGCTATTACTGGAATTTAAAATCATTTTCACACGCCAGGCAAGACGAATTTTTGTGAACGAATTGTGTGTATGTTATTTCAATAAAGACAAGCGACGCGTCATGTGTGATAACCGATTCTTTTGACAATTTCGCGAGAAGAAGTTCTAAATTTTCATATCTCTGGTTCTTTAAGGCGTAGGAAAGCGCTTGAAATGGGAAAATGTTCTGTTGTTTAAGCTCTTATTTGAAAGGAAATTTATTTTGACGCGCCTGACAAGACGCGCTTTTGCGAGCGGCTTGTATCTCTCTCATTTTTACAAAGACGCGCGACATTGATATGTGTGACAATCAGTTCTTCTGACGATTTCGCGACAAGAAGTTTTGAATTTTCATATCACTGGTTCCACAAGGCTTAAGAAAGTGCTGAAAACGGGAAAGTGTTAACATTTTCATGCGCCCGACATAAATATTGCGCGAGGGAATTGTTACGTTTTTTTTTTTAATCAAGAATACCCCGCTACTCTTTTCCACACGTTTACCTGTAAACTGAAACAAACACGGTGCTGGGTTTGCCAAACGATGTTCAGCTGAATAGCCATTGTCGTATACATTTATACAATAAAAAGCTATTAAAACTAACAATGATATAACCACAATAGGTCGACAATGGGCTAACTCATACATACTAATGAGCTTTGCTTTATGCGCGTATTTCATGCGCGTGTCAAAGACGCAGACGCGTGCATGTTTGACACGCAGGCGCGTTTTACACGCGCATTTTGGGCCGCATATCTTCGACCTGTACTGTATCTCCCATACTTGTCCTAGGACTAGTTAACCCCCTTTCCCGAGTAGATTCATTTATAGACAGCCTCCCTTAAAAGATTTAGCATGCCCACTGTTATAAAAGCCAACTCTAGTCCTGTGTTGAGACTGCTACTGAGATGTAACCGTTGATGTCAAGGATGAATACAGTGCTCATAGATTTGTAAAAAAAGTTAGCAGAAAAGTTAATTTTAAAGAACTCTGTAGCGTGTCTGACAAAGCCAAGTTGCCATAGACCCTTTGCAGGATCTAGTCACATGGCTGGATGTCTTTTGTTTGCAATGGCGCTGGGACCCAAGCGTTCCAGACCCAAACGCTATGGAGAGTCACTATGTGTCGATTCAAAGTGCAAAATTCTTTTCGAGAACTTATCTTGCTTTTCTTTTTACAACAAACTAGTATTCCTCGCTGAGCCTACATGTACGTTTTAAAGCCTTTAAAAAAACATTTTGTATCGATTAGATGAAATGTGAATAGCGAATTAAACATTTTATAGCCTGTCCCGATATTTTCCCTAAACCTAACCCTACAACTAGAGCTACAAATTTATTACACCTTAACTGACTTGACCACGAGGGATTACGCTGCCAAGCAAATAATTTTTTGTTATTTAAAAGTATTTTGCATTGCAAATATAGGCCCAATAGGGATCCCTTCAGTTACCTGTATTCGTTTCCTAGGTCCTTCCATTCGCTTGTTAGGTACCACTATATGCTTGTTAGCTTTTACCATATATGGAATACGTATTACAGACCTATCTGTTTTGTATAGTAAATAGTAATGACAGTCACTGTTAGAGGAAATATCATGTGGGTTTTTTTAAAAGAATCATTCAAAAGTCAATTAAATGTCTTCTATTCCTTTAAATGATTTAGGGTTTAAGTTCAACAATTTTTGGTTTTAACGTGCTCAAGACAATGAAAATGTACATAAGAAGTGATTTGCGCTAGAGCGTGACTAACCGGGTTTCCGGCATCGCTGTAACACAACACAAATTTTCCCCCAATTAATTCTTTTTCTTTCCATGTTACATTGACTCTCAAGAATGCAAAAATAGTTTCAAATCAAAAATAAACTGCCGCTGCAATGACATGACGCCGTTTAAAGTAGGTGCAAATTAGAGTGTTCAAAAATTTGCATTAATAGACTTTTCTTGAGACCAATTAGAAAATTAAATTCTAGCGAAATGTTAACTATCAAAGCACCAAACTTTTAACATAGAAATGTTTAAATTGTATGAAAAGTTTCAATTCAAAAAACGCTTGGGAAGTATGAGTTTTACGTGGCCTTATTTTGAGTATTTTATAGCACGTTCCAAGGCAAAAACGTGAGGGGTGGTCATTCTCCGAGAGATAACATTTAAAATTCCTTAAACCCCTACCATTCGTATTCATATGGGATAGACTTTGCATGACTAGAATATCTTTGAAATCTGCCGACCCCCATCTTTTGGCCCTGCCTAGTTTTCTCAGACAGTGACTCTTAATTACTGAAATTTCACTTCCTGAGTGAAAAAATTCTGGCGCATTCTACAGACACCTCAGTCTGCGGATGATTAATTTTCTCCTGTTTGAAAGGAAACTGCAAGTACAAACAACAAAGGCAAAAAAGAATGCTTGTGCCTAAATATTGAATTAATAGATGCATAGACTTTCTGAAATCCAATAGAGTGTTCAATTTGCATTCTCAATGAACGGAGAGCCCGATTTGCCAGCAACTGTCTACGATTTCGCGCGATCCATCAGGGAGTTATAACAGGCAATCTCGCAGGGTAACCTCTGTCAGCTAGAATAGGTGCTCGACGGGTCAAATCTCTGGCTCTTCCATGTCCAATCTGAAGAAGACTCCGGTAGCATTGGGCATCATTCATGTGTCCTGGAAACCTGTAAGGTACAATAGTGATGGTTATCCATGCAAAAAAAAGGCTTTGGTCAAAGCAGATGATTAATACTATAGCCTGTGACGAGAACGACGATAAGACCATCAGTGTCCACAACTATCTGCAATGAAATAAGGTGGCAGCTTTTATCCCCACAGTAAAATTTGGCTTGAAGTGGTCCGGAAGGACGGCGAATCTGGTGAATGGTTCCGTCAATCAAACCCATGGCATTTGGACAGCTTATGGACATGTCTAAGAATTGCAGTTCCATTGTCGAATCGAGTGCCATTTTATGAAACGTCTGTAATTTGTAAATAGAATAGGTACAACATGGTAGATCTCCTCGGCTACAGTGCTTTTAGAAATGCAGAATATGTATGCAAGAACATGAAGCTTTAAGTATTGGCGAAGCCAAATTAAGGGAATTCCTGCAATTGTATGCATGACTCGCTCTTTAAACTCTTGATACGGTGCACTTTGGCGTCTTCTCGTAGTGCATTATTGCAAAGTGAAGGAAATTTTCAATAGGAGCCAAATCTAGACTTCTTGGGGGCAATTTCAACAACTCTGCCTGGGTGCGATTCATGGCTCTCTTTGCTGCCGCCGAATTTTGACATGGATCACCATCTTGAACAAAAATATACGCCCCAGTCCCTTGTTTGCAAGATTAAACATACGATTTAAGTTTCTGTCAATGAAATTTTCGAAATATGACCCGGACACTTTCTCATAGGGTTCACGAATAATAACTCCATTTCCATAGCTAATAGCAACCATAACTTTCAAGACTCGTCCACCCATTCCCTCTTTTCGTCCTTTCGCTGTACATCCAATCTTGAGACCCTCGGACATCTTCCTCCATGTTCTTCCTTTAAGAGTGCAAGCTTGATCTAAAGGATTATTTTTGTGAGCAAACGAAGTCCCATCCAAATAAAAAGACACTTGCTCCGCCCAAAAGTTTTCAGATAAGTAGCTTTTCCTGCAGTGTCTTACAAAGGTTAATCTCTTCTTAAGGTCATCCTTTTGTAGAAGTCCCTTTTTCCGCGCTTGTAAGTAGAAAAAACCTTGTCACCTTGTCTGTGCAGAAAGAAACATCTGCGATAGAAAGTCCTGCTTTTTCCAAGACCTGCTTTGCACTGAAATTGCCTTTTTCATTGCGAAGAGCTACTAAGCATGACTGAGGAGCTGGCGCTCCTGCCTAGTAATTAATGTTTTAGGCCTTCCTCTTGTTGTTCGATTAGAAGGTGTTTTTAGACATTTCTTCTTTCCCAGTTTTTCTCTACCGATCCTTAACACATTACTTGGTGAAACGTTACAATTATCAGCTATTTTTCGATTGGAGAGACCTTGATTATGCCTTCAGGAAAAGACACGTGCTCTGATATCACTATTAATGCGACTTTTAAATACCATTGCTTTGTACTCTACTTTTTACGTTTTGTTTTCATAAATTTCACACCTCCTTAACTGCTTTCGGTCACCATGAAAAATAGCCGTACATTGCTTTTGTTACACAAAATTTGTGTAACGTCATCATGGGGACATGGTCAGTCTGTTGCATCTTGAAAGAAAGATAATTATTTATAGCTGCTTTTACACAAATTTGGGTAGCATTGTGGGGAAATGGTCACTTGCTTGCATTATTAAAGATAGTGAAACATTGCTGCTATTATCCAAATTCTGGGAGACATGACAGGGGCAAGTGGTCAAGAATTGGGATTGTGAGATTGCATGGGCTAATAGTTAAACCTCTTCTTTGTGGTTGACTGATGAAAATACAAGTATTTCGAATGATAGAGGTTATAATAGTTCAGAGCTGGGGCTTCTTGTCACGCACACTTTCTTTCAGTGTCTGATCTAAAGATAAAAGAAGTTACACCATATGCAAATGTGAAACAGCACGGTGCAAAGGAAATTGTAATCTTTGGTCATGTTTGTCGACAAGGAAAGGTGTGCTAATGACTGATATTTTTTGGTTAGCACTACTTTGTTTGAATCCAGATTTCCCAATGGAAAGCACCCGAAATGGCACTGCTCAACGAACATTTTTTGAATGGCCATCTGTGTCAAAATTGAAGCAGCATGTTCGGTGTAAGATGAACTGACTAAAACTCTGTGATATCAGTCTAATGCTCTGCCAACTCAGCCATAAAGCCAAGTGAGAGCTGGGAATTTAGAGATCCTAACATACCCGTAAGGGTGATACTGTAAGAAAATTGACATGTACAGTAACTTAATTTTCTATAACATTATGAGAATTAGTCAATGATCCCTTTAGAGCCACTAAAATGAAAAACGACCCTTTTCTTCTGACTTTTTTTCAACATAAAATAGTAGTCTGGGTTCCAAAATAAACATCCATGTTAAAATAAGGCAACAGAAATGCTTTTAACCTCACAATTTGTCGGGCCGAAATCATGATTTTTCCGTCCCCCATTGCTGAAATAGTGTTCCATATGAGCTGACAATTTTTCAGCGGCTGATCGCATTGTGACGTCAGATTCTCATCACGAGCATCTTCGAGACCATCGTGTCAAGAGAATCTAAGAGGATGAAAATACGCAAGTTTCATCAGAAGATGAGTCAGAATATTTGTCTGACGCCTCAGAGAATAGTTTCGTA
Source organism: Montipora foliosa (assembly GCF_036669935.1). Lineage (NCBI taxonomy): Eukaryota > Metazoa > Cnidaria > Anthozoa > Scleractinia > Acroporidae > Montipora > Montipora foliosa. The sequence continues at coordinate 7,866,743 of NC_090881.1, forward strand.
TCGGCGACAGGGGATTTTGTGCCACACGACGAAAGTATAGAGCTGGTACCAAACGAAGATGAAGCTGCCCAACATGCGATGCAAGTTGCTGAAGAGGAAGAAGAAGAAATGCTTCTCAGCAGATTCTCTGGTGAAGTTGACGTCCGAGAATGGTGTGTAAGTAGTATAGGAGTTGGGGGTACCAGATCAATTTTTGATCTGTTACCAAACCCAACTCCATACTACTTTCCATTTAATGGCTTCCAATTTTTTGGTCTCGTATTTTTGATCTTATATTTTGGAAATCTATATGTTTTTTAAAAATAATACTACCAAGTGAAACACTACATGATCAAATATTCACGTAATCAATCAAATGGAACATGAAAGAATCACAAAGCGTGACTTTCTAGGAAACACATGAAGTCGATGATGTCATACAATAGGGGGGTTCCCCCAGGAACATTAGTCATCACGAGATGGTCGTATGATTTTTTAACCAATCAGAAATATACCCATAAATTACTCATTTCGTAAAAACTTTGAGTTTGAGATTGAGTTTGAGTGATTACAACGAAAACATTATGGCTCCATCACTGGAACAGCTTACTGCAAGATTTGAATCTGCATGTGAAAAAATTCAGGATAGTATTATGGTTATTGAAAGTCAAATGGGTCGAGAACAACAATTTACCTTTGATATGAACAGAGAAATATACAGCTTGGAAACAATGGATATCAGTGGTACTGAGGATGAGGTGAATCGATACATTATTGTTTTGAATGAATACAAGAAGATACTGGGATATAAAAAATCGCGGAGAAGATTGGATTCTCAAATAAAGAGTGTATGTAAATTGAAGACTTTTAAAGAAAACTTAATGAATACCCGACGAGGTAAAAGATTGCAAACTAAACCATACGAACGGAAGGAACTCGTCAACACTGAGTAAGACTTTTACATGACGTCATTTCGTGGGAATGTAGACCGGCACAGCTGCGGTGAAGAATGATGAGTTTAATTTTTGATTGCATGGTGCCCGTATGCGTAACTGTTGATTCCATCTTCTTTTATATATCGTTTGTCATCGAAGCAAGATAATGACACTTTATTAAGCTCATAGCTTCCGAGTTTATGGTTGTTGCTTCGGATTGTTTTCATTGTGTGATGCGTTTGTTCATTATTAAACAGTACGTTTTTATAATTTTCATGAGTGATGTTCTTTTTGATGATATTCTTCTTGATTCCCTTTGCAGTTTTTCCGCCTTTGTCATTGTCTTTCATGTATGAATACATTTTGGATCTTAATCTAACGAATTCGGTTATCGGTATACCTGCTGCCTCATCTTTGAATTCACCGATTACTTTTTTATTTGTCTTGTCGAAATATTGTGAATCTTGCAAATAATCACTGTTATCGAATTTGTCTTTATTATTCCAAAAGTCTTGATACACATCATTAGTTTCAATTTCATAAGTTAAGCTGTCTGTGTCTGTGAATAATAATTTTGCTTTACTGTCGTATTTTTGTTTTATGTAGTTGTAATGAAAATCATACATTAACGTCTTGCTTAGATCTAAGATACACATACCCACATATGCCGGTCTGTTTAAGGTTAGTGTTACAGCTACTAAATTTTCATTAAAGATCTTGCTGCTAACATATGTTGGTTTAGCAGCCATTTTTAAGAGTTTGTTTTCATCCGTCACTAATCTGACATCTACTCTTTTTCTAATGTTTTCCATTGTTTTACCAAAGACGCTGTTGTTCATTAGTTTGAAGAAATCTTTCTCGAAAGCATTTTTAGCATTAGTTCTTTTCTCAGTATTAAAGTCAATATATTGCTTGAACCATGCGGACTGATTGCATGAACTCTAGTGCTCGATGGACTTTAGTTATTTTCAAACCAAGATCAGTGTACAATTGTAGGTTTCTGTGATGAAGAACGTACTTTTCTTTATTGCTTAATGTAGGTATCAGTTTATGAACTGAACCAGTTGATACATTAAATTTGTCGGCTATTTCTTGACAATAATTAGAAAGCATATCTTTGTTGACTTTTATTTTTTCAGGTCCCAGAGGGTAGTCATTATGCAAATCATGTAGTTCTTCTGGATATGCTAGGTCGACTTCTAGTATTAAACCTTTATTGCTATCTTCTGTGTACTTGGCTAAGTCTATCTTATCAATATGGTTTTTAGTCATCCATTTGAAACCGCCAGTTGGTAAATATTGACTCATTGCCCAACCATACAGATTGTTAGCATCTAAATACATGATATATTTTGAGGGCGCCTTTTCATCATATGTTTTCATGTATTTATTATTCGACTTTCCGTATCGGTTGGCTATGTAACTGATACCTCCATGCATGCCTTTTTCAATGAATTGAAACATATCAATATCAGTCATAAGCTCTAATTTGATATCAGTCATTTTTAGCATAGCATCCCAGGAAAGCCCAGGACTGGTAAAATAATGACATTGGTCCAGTTTATAGTATTGCAGACAGGTCTTTCGAAAGTTTTCGAATACATCAGCTAACAGAAGTAATATGTCAGATTTGAGATATAAGTCATGGTACTCGCCCATATTTTTCAGATTAAAAGTGTTCCATACATTTTGAGCATGTTTGTATTGATCATCTGTTATATGCTCATCATTTAAGATGCTGTAAAAGTCTTCCTTTGATGGCAGTTTTTCATTGAATTTATCAAAACTGTCCATGAAGTCGTATGGATATACTCCTTTTTGTGACATTAAATCAAGTTTTTCACCTTTGAATTTTTGAGATGTATATTTTAATGATTCTTTTGGTAGGTTGCTAACTAGTTTATCAAGACTTGAGCTCATAAATTGAAAACTATCAATGAAGGTCAGATGATTACTCAACATGAAAGCCATATACTTCTCCATGTTGTTAGGTATGGCATTGATATTCATTTGGCACTTTTCACCTTTTTTACTTGTATATGTGTGTTTTTTAGCTATTTCACCAATCTCTTGCATTATAAAATGACTGTCATACCCACGCAGATTGTGAAATATTACTGGAATTTTATCAGTTATTCTAAAGTTAAGATTACAATCTTGATGAGCGGATCCTCTGTACTTGCCGGTTATATGACAGTGATCTCTTACTCTTACATCAGTTTTATTGTATTTTTTCTCACATATATGGCATTTATCAGCTTTTTGGAATTTTTCTTCATCATCTTTAGTCATTCTCAATGGTTTATTGAAATATTTTTTCATAACCTTCTTGCAATATTTGACTTCATCCAGCATAGCTTCCATAAATTTGTAAACAGCTTTTTCACCTCTATAAATTTGTACTGGTTTTGTGTATTTATCATCATAACAACACACAACCTTATATCCATAACCACAGTCTGTGTGTCTCTGATAAGCCTCTGTGTATGATTTATCATCATTGGGTTGGCATCCATGAATTTTTTCAGTAATAGCCTCGAAATCTGAATAGATAACAAATGGCACTGGTAGTTGTTTATGGAAATTATTGAATTTTAGTATGTTATCATTTTTTGTTGGCATTTTTATCGCTTGTGTGCCATTCACTTGGATACAGTTTTCTTTATGATCAGTTAATACTCTTTCAGAACTGAAACACTGAAGACAATGCATGCAAAAATGTTTCCTCTCTTTGTGCTTTGTTTGATTGTACATAAACTTGTTGAAATCTTTGATTAATACATAGTGCTTGTTTTCATTTTCTGTGATTAATAATAAATTCATATGGTCTTCATAATTTTCTTTTGAAACATAAATTGGATATGGTTGTTTGTCTTCATAACCGAAAACATTGATGTTTATTTCATTCTGCTTTTCTATTTTCTTGTACTGTTTGGTAGTGACTGGAAATTTAGTTCCTGAATAATCCAAATTTTCAATGAATTGCTTGTCAACTTTTTTAATACTCTGTGGGTATTTGTCTTGAGGATTCAAATGTCTGATGTGACACCACCTGAAGCATTCATTATCCTCATTTTTCATGTTGATCAATCCCTTTGCACTGTTTATGAGTTCTGTGGGTAGTTTTATATAAGAAGATCCTTTCAGTGGTTCATATTTTACGATATTGAGATAATGGTTTTCGACTGATTCAACAGTCCAACCAGATCCCTCTGAAATCCAAACTGCTATCTTATTTAGTATGTCTTGTTTTGATACTTGAATGGATTTGTCTATTTCTGTATTATTTATGATAGTTTGAACTGAACTGTTGAAATAAGCGGTCTTATACACTATTTCTCCATCTGACATTTTTGTAAATGTTACCTTAAGCGTTTCAACAAATTTTAGTCCTTTCATTGATATTAATATGTTTTCAATATGGTTGGCAACAGCCTTCCTTGTGTTGTTTAGTTGCACTAATGGGTCTTTGTCGTTTTTTATATTTATCTCATAAGACTTTGTGAACCCTTTCAGAGCTTTATCTGTTTGCTCTATCTTAGTTCTCGGTGCTGGCACTGGTTTTTTGGTTCTTGGTGCTGGCACTGGTTTGTATCCATCTCTGAACTCTATTGGTGGAAGAATTATGTTTTTTTCATAATCTTGAACCATTTGATTCACACTCTTGCGAGGTGTTGGTATTGGTCTGATTGATTTTATAGTTCTTGGTGCTGGTACTGGTTTGGTATAATCTGATGTGACAATTTTGGGATTTTTCTTTTCTTGCTTTTATAATAATCTGATCAGTTCAGATTTGCTGAGCTTTTTAAGATTACTCTTATTCATATTATTATATGAGATATTAATCATTTATATATATTGACTATAGATATTATTTCTTTAAGTACCTATAGATGTGCGTTTGAATACGTACAAAAATTCGAAGTGTCCAGTGAATGAACACTTTGAACCGTCAATTTTTATTTGTCTATTTCGAATTCATTATGCGGAATTTTATTTTTGTGATGTTTTTTGGTTTTGAGATGACAATGTTTGCCTGCTAGACTGTAATTTTTATCGTTTTTGCATATGTCACAATACCAAGGCTTGTGTAACATATAATCGGTTTTTCGTTGTCTCCTTTCTTCGTCAGTGTAAAATCGAGGGCGACCTCTTTTTAATTCCATAATTTTGTCTTCCATATAACATAACTATATGTATTATTTTAAATGTGTTGCGTTTCAATGTGGTTTTTTTCGTGATCGATTGTTTCCTTTCCCCATGATATAATCGATTCTATATATTTTTTAAAGTCGATTTCTTCTCTTTTGTCAGTATTTTTTGGAAACATTTTCTCCATGATGATATTTGTCAAATCGTCTGATCGTTGTTCGTCAGGATATAAAATACATTCTCCCATATATATGCTTTATATTTTATTTTCGGACATGTCGCGTTTAATTTTGTTATTTTCTCAATATTTTGGTTGTATGTGGACCATTTTCATAAGTGTTAAATTTTAATTTCAAGCCCATTTTTAGAAAAAATTCGTCGTATTCACATTCAGATTCTGATCCAGACTCAGATTCTTGTTGCTCTTGAAACCTTTTGTGGCATCTTTCGATAACAAAAGGATTTTTCATTAGGTCCATATTAATTTTGCAATATTTTTTGTCATCATTGTTTAGTGTAAATGGAGAAAAATCGACGATGATGTTCTTGTTTATCTCGTAATCAAACGTTGAATTGCATTTTGGTATTATTTCGCACACAAATAAATCATCATCCTCGTCCTTTTGAACAAATCTTATTTTGTCTCTTTTATGCAACAACGAATTTATGAGATCGGTTTTAGACATTTTTTGTATTTTTCAAGGACCCCTAGTTTTTCCAACAAAAGATATCTTTTGTCAAAATCCGATTTGTCTTTTATTTTAAATGGTGGAATTATCAAAATTTTTCGAATGTCTGATTTGGAAAGTTTTTCAAGTTGTTTTTTTGTTATCGATATTATATTCATATAATTGCACTATACCTTTTAATTCTAAATGGATTTTTCAAGTGCGTTTAAATATATCCAGAAATAATTCATATTTTTGGCTACATGTAGCAATCACAGCATTGACTGTATTTCGATTATATATGTTACATAACTTCAGTTTAAATGTTTTATATGTTTTCAATATCTTTCAATGGTATCCAGCTATTGAAATCATCACTGTATCCCTTCCATTTTACCAGAGCTTGCTTCTTCTTATAGTCCCTCCAAATGACTTTATCAATACGAAAAACATCCTGTATGGCTTTTAATAATTCAGGTTGATAAAAACTTCCTTGAATATCTTCACCTCTGAGATCTTTTAGTTTGTATGTTATTGGATTAGTGTATTGGATTTTATCAACTGTAAACACTTCTTCAGTCCAATTTGGTGTGTAACCCTTGTCAAACACATTCCGTTTATACTTAGATATTCTGACCTTATCACCAACTTTAAAACTAGGTTTAGATGTTGCTTGTTCCATATCACCATAAAGATTAAAGTAAACAGTTCCTTCATTGCTCTTTTTGCTAGCTTCAACAGGTGTCATCTTTATGCTTGAATGTTTTGTGTTGTTGTGCTGTTTTACTAGTTTGGGTAACATATCCAAATATTGTGTATTACCTTGAACAGTAAACTGCTTCCACATTTTGGATTTAATTGTGCGATTCCATCTTTCGACAACTGAGGATTTCTCCTCATTTTCAGTGGAGTACATAAGTATCCCATTTTTGTCTAACAAGTCCTTCAAGTGTTTGTTATAGAACTCTTTACCTTTATCAACCCATAGATTTTGTGGTTTTCTATCTCTGAAGATGGTTTTAAATGCTTCAGTAACTGATTCACCTTTCTTATCCTTCAATGCTACTATCCAACCGTATTTACTGAAAACATCAATAACCATCAAAAGATATCGGTAACCCTTATTCCATTTACTAAATTTTTGCATTTCAACTAGATCATTTGCCCATATTTCATCAATATGATTTACGATTACACGCCCCGAGTGAAGTTACGTCTTATGGATGCATGTAATTCATCTGCTAATTTTTCTCGCCAGTTTTCTTTACTCGATGGCTTTTTCCGTTTTTTGAAACTCCTAGACCTAGTTTCTGCTTTGTATTGATAACATTTCTTGCCAATCAATGCCCCCATTGTCTTTCATTATACGGTACGTTGTCTAAAGCTTGAACCATTTTTCTATCTGCTTTATTTTTACATTTCCCATCATCCTTGCAGACGGAATAATCAACATCGTGTTGCATTGCTATTGCATCAGCTCTTCCAGTCGGTATATCGTATATTTCTAATATTTGACCAGTTTTTGGGTCATACTTCAGTTGATTTTCCAAATCATTATAAGGTCCTGTGTATTTATGACTGGGTAGTGTCCATCCGCTTTTTGGTTTTGAATATCAAGAGCACCACCGTCTAGATCTTTTCTATTTGTTGTGTATTTTTTATTTGGTCTTATTTTTGTTGACAATTGATTCAAAGCTTGAGATCCAACATTTTGAATTGCTGGATTAAGTTTATCCAAAGCATAATCAATAGCTTTTTTCTGTAACTTTGGATCTCGTAGCATTTCTGATGTGTAATATCTACCCATTTCAACTGCTTTTTTGCCAAGATAAGGTACTCCTTTGGTTAAAAATAATTCTGCTGCTGTATCACCAACAGTGCTTAATATGCCCGCCCCTTCAAACGGGCTAGTCCGTTTCCCACCTGTTTCTCTTTTTTAACAAATTTGGTCTTTTTAATGTCGCATGAAGCACAAGTACAAAAGAACATTAGTCTGCCATTTTTAGTTGTTTTGTAACCTGAAGGCTCAGTACATTCAGTCACTTTCCTTTCTTTGACGCAATATGATTTCATAATATATATAAGTTAGATATTTCTAAAATAATGCTCGATAAATCTCTCATTTTTCATTGTATCATTTATGTCGAATACTTGTAATAAATCGTAATATGAATTTCCCTTATTCATTTCATTTAGAAAGTTCAAACAGAAATACCCACAACTGGTTGTGATCAAGTTTTGAATTTGGTTGTTTTGGTGTAACAGAGTCAAATTCTTTTTTTTGGCATGATTTACGATTTCTTGAAACGGGGACATACCAAAACTATCAAAATAATTTATTACATTATCCTTAACATAAGTGGCTACCCAGTGAGATCCTGACATATAAGCTGGTTCAAGATTGTAGATGAATAACGCCTGTTTATGGTTATGTGGAACATTTTCATTCCTTGACAGAACATCATTGATTGGTATATTTAAATATTTGCACCATTTTATTAGATCATGGTTACTCAAAGGGGTGTTTTTATAAAATTTTGGTTTTACAATATTGCCCCCAAAATGGGTACTCCTTGAAAAGGGCTGTTTTTTCCCAATAGTAGTCCCTTTCCTGATTTTTTTTTTGGTTGTTCTTTTTTTTTTACCATTACCTGTGACATATGGTGGAAAACTATAAAAAGGAGGGGGTATTTTTGGTAATCCAATTCTAGGTGCTCCTGTACCATGTTTTGACCAAGGAGGTGGTATACCAAACTGTGGAGCTCCTTTTCCAGTCATCTTTTTTATGGCTTCAATAGCTAGTGGAATACCGATGCTAGCTAACAGAGTTCCTAAAAATCCACCTGATTGTGTTTTGGTTGGTTTTATACGAACACCTGAACCCGATTGAAGGGCATTTAATATATCCTGTTTTTGTTTCGGCGATAAAAGATGTTTATATTCTATCAGCTTTTTAATTTTGTCTTGTGGCACGAGAAAACCACCCGTCTGTACTCCTTTCCCAGAGATTGCTTTAACCAATTGAGAAGTGCCTTCGCTCGCTAGTCCTCCCAAAGCACTTAGTCCAAGCGTTTTTGCAATTGTTGGTGCGAATGATCGTCCAAGTGTTAATACGGTACTCAAAAGACTTCCACCGACTTGTTTCCTGATATTCGTTTTGGCTAATTTGATGTCCATTCCTTTGTTCAATTTGCGATTTTTTTGTAATCTTTTTTTTACCATTGCTGGAACATAAAGAGTGTCGTTTCCATTAAGAGAATCATTTGTTAGTCTTAGAACAATTGTTTCCCTTTTATGGTAAGCATTACTCAGATTCTTTTTGTGATTATCTGAAAGTCTTACGTTGATTTCATGAAGTTCAGTCATATAATATATGTTATATAATTCCAGTTACAAAACATATACAAATAAATAGGAGTTATTGACTTGATTTCATATTACTATTTCATTTGTGGGCTTATACTATAACCAGTTCATTTCCGACTTTGTCAATGACCACTGTTTCTTCATATAAAACGATAGCATGTATGCTGAAAGGACTGTCATCAGCACTATTAGCATTGAGTTTATACCTAAAAATCAACTGTTTGGGATCTCTTGTTACTTTCTGTGCCTGATATGATAGATCGAAATAGATTAGTGAGTATAGACTATTATGATTAGCTAGATTCAACTGCGTTCCGGCGTTTGCATAAGACATTAAATCATTAAAGATTCTTACTTTGCTTTCAGAATCGTATTCAGCTTCTGGGTAGAATACTCCATTCCCGTATTCCAATCTGCATGTTGTCAAATGACTACCATTCCCACGATCGGCATTTATATTAAATGTATCAAATTCATATGGATTTGCCACCGAATTCCTTGTTTTAGCTCGTTGTAGGTATACAAAAATTGCTTTGACATTGTCAATACTAGAAGAAATCTGGAAGAATCCACTACCATGCCTCGGACTTGACATTTGATACATTTCTCTGAGATACGTCCATTTATCCTGTTTTAAAAAAGAACCAATGAACTTATCATACAGACTGTCCTTTGGAGTCAATTTGGGGACCCAAAGTAACAATCTGTTAACGACAACCCTTCCATCATCAACTGCGTCAAGTTTTTGAAGTAGTTCTCTATCATCCGGTAGCTTTAAAGTAAATTCAAGCTGCATTGGTACCAGTATCTTACCCTCCAACTCTTCAAAAAAACTGTAACGATTAAGAGGTATGATTCTATTGACATCAGAATTCCCGGTTGTTAAAAGTCGGCTAGCCTCGAATCCTGTATTCTGATTAGCATTAGCTATAAGATGATTTGTATCTAAATACCAAAGACTATTCTTGGCTACTGAGCGACTAAAATCGTCACTATATTCCAGTAAATTTTTCACAAAAACGACCTTGTGTAAATTATCAGTATCGTACACAATTTTACCAGCGCTTTTAATCATCATATGAGAAATGAGTGAATGAGCTCCATTAATAACTGTTATACGATCTGCACCATAGGCTGTACCATCAGCGAATTTTTGTACCTGGAACTGGACCTCGAAATAAGCATTGTACCAATCGTAAAAACTCGATCGATCATTGATTGTAAATGTATATCCATTTTTCTCCTGATGTTGACCATTGCCTGGGGCTCTAATTACATCATCAAGTTCGAAACGCACTAACTCATTTCTTTGTAAAAATTCACTTGTTCTAAAAGCCATTTATACTATTATATTATATAATTTTGCTATCATGTTATTTATTTGAAGACTCTACGCCTTCTTCCAGATCCTGATATCAATCTATTGAGGATCATATCAGTACTTTCATCTTGCTGTTTAATGGGTGAGGATGGGACAATTGCCCTTTGTGTTGTAGCTCCTTTTCTCAAATTTGCCAATTTTTTCATTATTAGGTCTCCTGACTTCTCTGATACCGCCTTACCCAGACGATCACCTGCATGGGAAACCCCTGATTCTAATGCCTTCTTTGCTATTGGCTTAGCAAATTTCTTGAAAACAGATGATGCCACACTCTTTAACGGTTTAAAAATATTATCAACGATAAGTCCAGACCCTTTGTGTTGATATACAAATCTACCAAGTTTTGGATGATAAAACCTCTTGAATTCATACGGTTTCATTTGTACTTTTATGTTATATTATTCTATGCTTTTTAAAATTAGTGAAAAAGCTGTATCCGCTCCATTTAGATTCAGTAATCTTCTTTTTCCATCTGTTACCCACATTCTGATTGATGAAATTGTAGTTTTATTAAGTGGATTAAATGTAACTCGTCGTGGTTCGAGGGTGAAGGAGTAACTTGGATTTAGTACACTGGTTGAGAATGAATAAATGACGTCTGTTTCTTTACCGTCTACAAGCGATTTGTTAATTAAATCACAATGAATATTGAGTATGTCTGTGTCTTGACTGAGATTTGGTAATCTTGGTCCAATATTCGTTCCACTTGCCAATATCTTTTTGTCAAAACCGATTAGGTCATTGAAATTACTTGCTCTTAAATCAAGTTGGTAATTTTCAGCTAATGTAACCGTGACCCTAAATGTTGTTGTATCGAATTCAAGAGTTATCGGATACGTGTCACCAGTTTTTGTTATATTTTTTATGTATGTATTAAAGTCTGTATAATTCCATACTCCAGCTGGAAGGGTGATGTTTTTGAATGTTGAACCATTATCTGAGCTATATTTAATTAACTGATTGTTGTATCCAGCATTTACATTAAACCAAGTAAATGACATGTTGACGACTCTATTAAGACCAATGACATATTGCTTATTATTTTCTAGAATTATAGGTCTGGTAAATTTGTTGTAAAATCTTCTGGTTTATTACCATATTGATTTTTTACAGAATATGATGATAATACTATCTCACCTTGCATTATATAATAAAGTTACATTAAATTTTGAAATATTGTTTGTATAATTTGTCATATTGTGATCTGTTGATTGTCGACATTTTTAATAATGTGTCCAATATAGAAACACCCATATTTCGCATGTCAATGCTGGTATTACCTGCTGATATCTCACCAACAATTAAATCTAATTTTATTATAAGTTCTTTCGGTTTGTTGAAAAATATAACATTACCACCTTTCATACCACAACCTTTCATTGTTTCGATTTTATTTTCATAATGCTTTATGTATTCTTTTAAAGTATTTCTTGCTTGGTCTATTCTTTTGTATTGCTCTTGCCTTTCTGCCTCTGTTATGTTCCCATAAGAGTAATTTCTTGAGACACCGGATTTGTAACCTCTCAATTGATTTATTCTTTGTTTGGCGTCCTTTATCATTTTATTGAGAAAGATCTTAGTCTTTCTAGGTGTCATTTCTGGTTGATTCAGTATCTTTTCAACAGAATCATAATTTTGAAGACCAAGATCACCTAATATCTCATTAACTATATCTTCATCATCTAATCCATAATCTATCTCCTCGTCTTCATCATATTCTAGTGGTAATTCTGGTTCTTCAGGAAAGTCCTTAGGATCAACATACATCTCTTTTTTTCCTTCCATAAGATCTTGTAAAGATTCTTCATATGTTGGCGGTTTTGGCACCAGTTGTTTTTCTTGCTGTGGCAAAACAGGTTGTTCAAATAGATCATCTAAACCCATGTCCTCAACTTCATCCTCTATATCAATACCGTAATTTGGAACTTCTCCTTTCTTCAGTGGTCGTTTTTTCCTTGGCAACCTTAAAACCTGATTACTATCAATAACATCATCTAATTTACTTGTAATTGGTTTAAATACTTTTGAAAATCCCTGTTGACTGGTCTGCTGACCAATATTATGTTTTGTAATTGCATTATGGACATAATTGATCTTATCCCCTAATTCAGATTTACTCTTTGCGAGTTCTTTCCACCTAAGTAAACTCATTTTTGTTACATTATTACGTTACATAAAATGGAAATCATATATAAAAAATAACGTTTAACACCGTGTTGAACACCATGTTGAACACCATGTTATTGAAATAATATACCCATATAATATAAATGAAAATACCAAATTATGATACTGACGATAAAGTCACATCCAATTTTAAACAATTATATGATTTTATGCCTGATCGATGCTTCCGCATGCTCATTTGCAGACCTTCTGGTTCGGGAAAAACAAATACACTGATGCATATGATTTACAATCTGTTGTACTTTGATAAAATATACCTTTATGCAAAAAACTTAGATCAGTCAAAGTATCAGAATCTCATGGATGAGTTCGAACCAATAAGTGATGAAGCTGGTTATGATGTTATTAAAGCAAGCAATGATAAAATCATTCCTGTAAACGATCTTGATAGTGAAAATCAGAAATTGGTAATATTTGACAATTTTGTATGTGATAGAAACCAAAAGCCATTAGTTGACTATTTTATTCAGGGAAGGCATAAAAATTGCAGTGTTATTTATCTCAGTCAATCATATTATAAAACTCCAAAAGATGTCAGATTGAACTGCTCACATTTTGCTATTTATGAATTTCCAAGCAACAACGAAAAATCGCTTATTTGCAGAGAAAACAATGTATCAAAACAATTATACGAAAAAGCAACTGGTGACCCTTACAGCTTCATATATATTGACAAAACAAAGAAACAAGTAAAGAAGAATTTTGATGAAGAAATATGAATCAATTATATAACTCAATTATATATGAGTTACTCAAATGGTAAATTACCTGAAGAAACAATATCGCATGGCAAAATTATTGAAATAGTAAAAGGATTACCTGGTGTCGGTTTTAAACTTACTGATGATGGTGATTACGATATTCAAAATAAAAAACTGAGGAATGTAGCTTCACCGCAAACGAATGACGATGCAACCACTAAGAGTTAGGTTGATAATAAGGCATTACTAGTTGACGGTAGTAATAAGATGTTAGGAGCCCTCAATATGGATAATCGACGTATTGAAAATGTGGCAGCTGGAAGACATAATACAGCTGATGCATTAACACATCTACAACTTGAAGCCTTTCATGTCGATCTGAATACTAACACTGGGAATATTGAAGCACAAAATCCAATTGATATGCAAGATCAAAGAATTAAGGGGGTAGCCGAACCAATACATCATAAAGATGCTGCAACAAAATTTTACATTGACAGCTCTTTGAATTATAAAGCTGATAAGACAGACTTGTCTAATAAAGCTGATAAAACAGAACTTGCCAGTTATTTGAAACGAGATGGAAGTATTTCCGTTACTAGTGATTTTGACTTTGGAGATAATAAAATTACTAAGGTTGGTAATGATTCTCAATCAACTGATGTAGTGAATAAAGGGTATATAGATACCGAATTAGCCGCCAAACCAAATGTTGATCAGGTTGTTTTACGAGATGGTAGTCAAGAAATGACTGGAAATTTAAATATGTCACAAAAAAAAAGATTGTCAATCTTGCTGATCCGACAGGTATAAATGATGCCACTGGAAAAGGTTACGTTGATCGATTATTTTTAGATTCACTTCGTTTAGACGGATCCTCTGAAATGACTGGAAATTTGAATATGAATAATTCACAAATAAAAAATGTAAAAAACGCCACACATAATCAAGATGCTATAACTTTAAAGCAAGTCAATGATGCTATTTCAACCACTAGTACCAATAATAATAAATACACAGACTGAAAAATAGCAGAAAGTCATATTAGCACACATGAAAACCGCAAAAACGTCTTAGCCTATGCGATGGATGATGGGGAATTTACGGAAGATTTTGGAATACAGGATGTCAATTTAGTCACCTATAATGACTCACTGCATAAAACCAACAAAAAGGCATTTTCCTTAAAGGTTCAAAAACCAAGTGATGGGACCAATCTGTTTAAAGGTAGATTCGATTTCAACCTTTTCAAGATGTTACGTGATGATTTTAGTGACAATTATACAGTGTGTATTGAAGTGTATTTTGAAAAAGATGGTCGACATGATTCAGAATTTAATTCATTCAATATCTCATTTGAAAAACTAAACATGAACATTGACAAATCACATACATTAAAAATAAATACTGATTACAAATATTATCGCAGCATCTTGAACTTATCACCTGATGGCACTTCTCCATCGATACAAAGACGATTATATGTAAATGTTCAGAGTAGTTTTGACAACTTGAGTCCTAGTCTGTTGCCTTTATACGTACTGATTTATGGTATAAAAGGTGAAGCTAAAAGCGATCTTGACATGACTATATACAATTATGAAAAAGCGTATGAGGTTGTAAACAATGAATTCGAATTGCATGTACCGATTAATATGAATATTAGAAAAATCGTAAATATGGCAGATCCGTTTCAAGGAAAAGATGCTGTGAACAAACAATATTTGATCAGTGGTATTGTTTTCCCGTTCATTAGGGGAGAAACAACCACTTCCATGACTGGATGCCAATTTTTAAACCCATTGAACAGTGCATTGACATTCAATATAATTCACATTAATAGAATCGGTGTAATTCATCCCTCAAATGATTCGGGACAATTCAGATTGCAAATAACTTTCTTCTTTGGCAGAAGTTTCGTCTTCCAAAATTTAAATTACAAATATTCACCAGGTAGAATACAGTTTGTGAACATAGGAAGAAAATACAACAGTATTTCACAAATCGTCGTGTTTTTTACTGACGGCAGATCCAGAAAACTTTCATATATCATAGAATACAATCCATACAATTATTGAAATTATGTGACATATTGTATATGGTGTTATACGTTAAAAACAATGATGGGACGGATTTTCTCAATGAAAATGGAAACAAAATCGAATACACTATCGAATCTGTCTCATATGATCATAAAGTCGAACTTTCATTGAATGACGACGGACATGGTGAAACTGACAAAAATCTAATCGTAAAAGCTGCTACGGAAGATAACCATGTTGTTGTGAAATCACAGGTTGGTGACATTGTCAGATACAGTTTTCTCGATCTCTGGGTTTCAGATGGTCAAAATGTAAAGATGGATCCAAGTAGAAAAGTAGAAAAATTATTTGATAGAAGCAATGAAGAAAGTGATGCTAATCAAACAGATTCAACAAAAAGACCTGCCTTATGTACAAAAGCCGAAAAACACAATGGAAGATATTTCTTGAAATTCAGTGGTTCACAAAAAATGATATCACAGGTCAATCTCAATAATAATGCAGTCAATGTATTTGTCGTTTACAAACTGAATTCTCAAAAAATTTTTGGAATAACGGTTTGTTTGGTCATGACAATGGAGGTTTTGATAAATTTGTAGCATATTCTGGATCAAATCTAGTGATCTCGGGAGCTAGTTCAGTCAATAATTGTGTTTACATTGGCCCTGCTGCTAGTCTGGAAAGTTTCTTAAAACTGGATGATTATTCAACCAATGATCTATTTCATTATAGACGAAAAAACAATATTAGACCATCACACTGTCTTAATGCAGAGGTATAATGTAACGTAATGTATATGTATATTAAAATTTTATTGAAATATGTAAAAGACTCTTTGAGAGAAGCAAAACAAAAACATCCATACATAGATGACAAAATTTTGAAATCGGCACTAGTATATCAATATCTGCATTTTTATCATTTCCAAAAAGACATCACCATTCTGCATTTTTATCATTTCCAAAAAGACATCACCATATTAACCATTCTTGAAACAGAAGGGTATGATTTGGGTCTTATAGGACCTGGAAGTGGCAAACTAACATTCACAAGTCATGCCAAGTCATGCCATTCTTCACGATGCTTTTGGCGGGTTTAAAAAAAGATTTCATTTTGGCACGGGTTATACTTATTGTATTGATGGTTATGTGCCAAATTTTATTTTAAAAAGTCCATTTTTTGGTCATATAACAGGGCTTATTTATTGTGCCTTCAAACAATTAACAATCTAAACTATAAATATGACTGACAAACGAAAAAAAATATTTGACTGGAATCATATTTCAGACAAACTATCTGAATATCAAGTACACGAACTGAAAAGCTATTACAAGGCATATCATAAAAAATGTTGGGCCTACAAGCAAGCGGTTAAGAGATATAAAAAATTCAAACTTATGGGCAATTCTATTTCTATTATAACAGGAACAGGTGGAATCATATCTGCTATTGTTACTCATGGAATAGCTTTAGTTGCAATAAGTACTGCTGCCATATTAATCAAAATTTACATGGGCTATCAATCACTGGATCTTAAGATACAAAATTGTACATATGCTTATCAATCATACCAGCATATTTTAATTGATTTAAAAGACATGTTGAGAAGTGGTGATTTCAACACAAATTTTCACACAGAATTAAAAAATATAGCCGATTTTGTTACAGATGTATGTCCCAGCGTCGACAAATTTCTTATAAAATACAATAAAAGTTTCACCCCTGAATGATTTTTATGATTTTGTCAGATATCAGTGCTAGTATATCATTCCAATATTGATTGTACGTCTGCAGCGTTTTTTTAGATTTAGTCGTTTTGATCTTTTGATAAGGAAGACCAAGCATTTGAAATATTTCTTTCATAATACAGTTGATATTTATCATATGCTTTCTGTTTACTTTGATTAAATTAAAAACTTTTCCCATTTCTTCAAAAATCTACATTATTTTATCCTTGTTCTCTACCGTCATCTGAAAATCATTTTTTATAGCTATATTATTACTGGGTTGCCTATGGCAAACCAGTCAAGATCTGTGTTTGATTTCGTGTTTTTTTTATTTTTTTTTTCCGTGTCGGGAAAAGTCTTGCCTATCAGTCCCCTGCTAAGTGGTGTCTTCGTGTATAGAGTCTTTTATGCGTATTTTGCTAGCTTTGAGGGGACTGGGGTAATGTGTAGATTTCCCTGGTGAACACGGGAGAACAGTTAATTATGAAACCTGCAATGGCGTTGAAAGTCATTGTAAAGCGAATGGCGTTTTAGTGGAAAAATATACCTTTATGAGATGAAGAATGGAACGTCAATTGGAGTAATGAAACAGGCGGGGAAAATAAATATCTGGATCTTAAAAGCGACGAAGAATGGTCTTCGACAACAGTTGCAGTCGGATATGAGAAAGTGTGCGTTGTTTCTAATCTTATTTTATAAACTGTACTGGTATGTAGAACACTGACAGTAAGTGGGAAATTCAGTATGGGTGTAAAAGGTATCGAACATCTTGAATGTATCACAGTGTTTACCGAAGTGGCATCTCATTTGTCTGGCAATTTGCATTTAATTTGTAGTCAAGCTGTATAGTTTTAAGGTAAAAAAATAATTGAAAATGTGACAGTGAAGAATTATTGGAAAGAAAGCTTGTTGTCTATTTTGTGCTTCGAAAAAGGTTCTTTAGGAAAGAGTTTAATCTTGAACTGAGAAATTTATTCATTTGCATATCGTATGGTTTGGGAGACGGATTGTTTCTTGTTTGCACGCACGCAATTGGAATAGAAAGGGTTTTGTTTGTCTCCAATAGCAAATATGTTGTTAATTTCAATAAATTTCACGCTGGAAAGGTCTTTATGAGATGTTTCAACCGTTGTGATTCATTGTGCTGTGTAATATAGGAGCTTAACTAATTTGCATTCGTGAGTTGAAATTTAATGCGCATTAAGATGACAGGCATTTGTAGCAGCAGGTACAAAACACAGGTCACAGGTCATTGTTTTACCAAGACAGAAAGTATCCTAAACATTCATGAAAGCTAACCTTAGGCCTAATTAGGCCTAAGGTTAGCTTTTATGAATGTTTAGGATACTTCCTGTATTGGTAAAACGATGACCTGTGACCTGTGTTCTGTACCTGCCGCATTTGTAGCCGTGATCGTTCTGGCAAATGATTACAGCTAGCGATTGTTTTTAAGGTCAGAAAGAGATTTTAGTATAGTCACTGTAGCGTAAAATGCAATGAAGTTATTGCTAACTTTAGAAAGCAACAATATTTCTTTAACTTTCTTAAAGAGAGAGATTTCGCACAAATTTTATTTTAAGCTATACACTTGAAATATTATTTCTCGCCATTGGCTTCGTTTGTGTGATCATTTACTGGTCTCGACATTTAGGAGGTAGCTGTTTGGTTCTGTATGAGTAGGAATAAAACGACCAAGAATACGCAAATTTTAGTGGGTGTGCGATAGCAACACGAGACAGGAGTCGAGACCAATTCTAAGATTCTAACGATAGACAGTGATCAACCAAGCCCTCCTGAAATAAACGAAGACAAAAAACACAACTAGCTAAGTTTACGTGAATTATACCACTAAGAGGATCGAAGTTGTCATGTTTTGATTGGGCAGCTTCACAGACGTCCTTCTGAGGAAACAGGTTGTTAAAATAGCTAATTGTGATTGGAGAATTTCGATCCTAAGTATAATAAGTTTTATAATGTCTTGTTGACAGGCACAATCACATGATTGAGTGATCATACCAAATACCATTCATTAGCGCGATCAAGTTGTATGTGAAGCCCATGACAGTATGTCGTTTGTGACCATATTGGTTTTTGTTGTATTAAGGTTCTTCCTCGGAACGCTGAAACTACTCACTTATGCACACGCCGTTTGCGGTAGACCCACAGTAAAAGATGCGGTTGAGCAATAATTATTGTTTTGGCCCGGGTTGGTCCGCAAACTGAAAGAAAGCTATATTGAGAACAAAAGTGTACTAAATGAGCAAATATGTGAAAATCATGATATGAACTACACTAATATGAACTGCATTGAAACCAAATGCCAAACGAGAGAAGCATAGAACTGTGAAAGTTGCCTAGAGAAGAAAGTTCCTGATGTCAAAGTTAGTGCTAGCGGTATCAAGTCGCAGAGATGTACGCCTAGCCGAATGCATTTAGTTAAATTTCTGAAAAAGGTGAATTTTCTGTCTATTTGTATTATCATGGCTTTTTGTTTTCTGCTATTACTGAATTCATTTGTATTTGGAGCTGTAACGCTATTTCATGTGCAATTATTTGTACCGTGTGCAATGATCGTCACTAGCGTTGTTGTTAGCGTTTTGTGCTTGAATGAAGCTATTCTGAATGCTTTCAATGACTGTGGCCAATTTGAGAAAGACGCATCGGTATCTGTTGTTGTGAATGTCGAGAATAAAGAGTCAATAAATGATTGGCAACTTTCATCTTGTTACTGGGTTGCCGTATGGCAATCCCAGTCAGAAATTTGGTAGATTTTTCCGTTTTATTTTTATTTTCCGTGTCGGTTAAAGTCTTGCCTGTCACTCCCCTGGTAAGTGGTGTCTTTCGGCATAGAGCCTTCTGCGCACATTTTCTTAGGATCGAGAGGGTAGTGGAAATGCATAGATTTCTCTGGTGGACACAGTAGAATCATTAACTTAGCCTGCAATGGCGTCGAAAGTCATGTAACGCGAGTGGCGTTTTAGTGGATCCTTAAACAAAATATACCCTTATGGAGCTCAATAATGGAAAGTCAGTTGGATAAACTAGGCAGGCGGCGGAAAACGAACTCCTGGAATCTTAAAAGCGACGAGTAATGGACTTCGACAACAATCTATCGCCCGTCGAGCCGAAATCAAAGTGAGCTGTTTTTCAAATATTTTACCAAGTGTGCTGTTATGTAGAACACTGAAACCAAATGAAAAAATTGTCTGGTAACTTATGGGTTCAACGAAGACACAACGAATCGAACACCTTAAGTGGATCTGTGATCAACTCTGCACAGTCTTCAGTAAAAACATAATTGGAAATGTGACAGCCAAGAATTATTTGAAAGAAAGCTTGTCGTCTATTTTGTGCTTCATTATTCAATGCAAAGGTTCTTCATGGAAACGGTTTGATCCTGAAATTTTGTTTGCTGTAATATTTGTTATATTGCGCATATTGACACGATTGAGTTTCTTGTCTTCACGCACGCAATGAAATAGGAAGAGGTTTTCGCCTCTAAGAGCAAATATGTTGTTTGTTTCAATACATTTTTCGCTGGAAAAGGATTCTGTGGTATTTTCAGCCTTTGTGAATTATAATATGTTGTGTATTGAATTTTCGAGCTTAAGGTTGAAATGTGATATGGGAGAATTTTTTTAGTATTGCTCTGTAAACAGGAAAGGTTCACAGGCCTGTTGGAAGCGTGCTTGAGTTTCAACAAAATGAGGCCCAAAATCAGTGAAAAATTGTGACGCCGATGAATAATAAAGTAGCTGCTATTTCCAAAATGATTGAATTACCTAGTGATAAATAACGTCGTATGCGTCCTGGAGAGTAAATTTTGACTTAACATAAACAAATGGTTAACCTTTTAAGAGTTGGGCGACTGTGATCTTTGTTTTGACTTCGCTCATTTATTGTCAAACTTTAGAACACTTGACAGAAAAAGAAACTTACAAAAACCCGGTATCTTGCCATCATTTGACACATATGCTTCACTGTTTGGCGAGTAAACATGTCGCGGTTACTTAATCACGGCGCCTGCTGAATTCCGGCCATGTCACTTTCGATTTTGCAATTTATTTGAACGTAGCAAAAATCTCCCAAAATGTTTGTCGCTGATCGTAACTTTTATATTCTATATTCACGGTTCAAAATTAATGTTGTTTTCATGTCGTAAATATTTTATTCTCGATCGACAGTCCCGGAAACTTCCTTCTGCTTGGCCTAAAAACTGTGTATCAATAGTTATTTACTTTTGCATCAATATTTGTTTTTCCATAAAGCAAGGTAACAAAATCTGTACCTTGCTCAGTTCGCATTTGTTAGCGTTAATAGTATTTTCGGTCCAATGCTTCTGTTTTATGAGGGGTATATTGTTTTGGTCTCCCATCAAGGCACTAACCCCGCCAGACAGGGGCTAAACTTAAGTAAACCACAGCTGTCAGATGCTCAGAGGGTACGCTTAAACTAGTGGTGAAAGAAACTGTGAGAGAGCTTGAAAATTGTCAACACGTCAGCCCAGAAGCATATGTTTCTCTTTTCCCATTTATTTTCTTCAATCTTTCTGGGTTCAGTACTTTGCTAGTAACCATATGTCTTCTCAGGCTATTTACCCAAGACTTCTACCATGGCACTACAATGATAGACAATACCAAAACAAGATCGTGCACTGTTAGAGCTACATATTATGCAAGGACAACTTGAATCTCCTGGAAGACAACACACAGCTCAGTTGACATTTTATATGGAATAAATCGCTGTGTTACTTCACTACCACACGTAAGCAATGCGTGTCTATTTTTCCTCAAGAGGACAGGAATTTCTTCTTTCTACAAATGATTAATTAATAGG
>NC_090881.1:7901216-7918716 GCF_036669935.1 Montipora foliosa
CAACAGGAGGTGATCAAATCTTGCGCTTTCACTGGCCACCGAGTTACGAACTTCCCAAAACACTGTTGTAAAACTGAAGTTTTTTCTATCAAGCTGCCTGACCTTAAACAGAATAAAATATTTTTGTCCATAATTCTCAAATCAATATTACTGTTAATATTATTATTTGTGTTCTATTTGCTTCCTAGAAAATTGACAAAAGGCTTTCAGTCCTACAACAGATGCCTTGGTCCCTTGAGAAGAAGGCTGAAATATGAAATGCCGTTGGCATGAAAGAATACACTAGTTCTGACGAATCAGATTTCTCAGAAGATGAAGAAGGGAACTGCACATGGGGGAGGTCTGCTCTAACAAATGTTAAGAGGGGACTTGATGAGGCATATGTTAAGAACCTTAACAGATGTGCCCGTGTTAACTTAGTAACAAGACGAGCCCACTGGAGGCCATCAACTCATTGTCCACCAAAGGAAGGCATAGAATGGGCCGCAAGGCCTGCTCAGGACTCCACATCAACATAAGCACCCATGTCCAGCAACAGTTCCACAGAAACAGCTTCATTTAGTGCCAGTTTATCCACAACACCTTCCACCAGTACCAGGTCTTCAGTTACAGCTTCCACCAGTATCAGGCCACCAGTAACACCGTCCAGTGCGCCCAGGCCACCAGTAACACCGTCAAGCAGTAAAAGGCCGCCAGTAACACCGTCCAGTGGAACCAGGCCATCAGTAACACCGTCGAGCAGTATAAGGCCACCAGTAAGACCATCCACCAATACCATGCCACCAGTAACACCTTCCAGTGGAACTAGGCCTGCTCTTTTTGTCAATACTGGAATATCGGGGTCAAAAGTAGATGCGGAAGAATATTCTTATCACTGCTCAAGAGAACAAAGGAAAGCACGGTCATTGGTTGCTTCTTCTGCTTCCGCTTGCGACTCGGACAGTACTGTTTACACTATCATAAACCACGGAATCACAAGCGGAATCAGACGAAATGCTTACGACTAACTAGGGCAAAAGACAATTAAACATGTGGACGTTCAGATTAGGGTTTTGGTATTCTAATACCATCTGTTGTAACAGTTCATAGTTATGGTGTAGAGAAATAGATCTACCTGCATTAACAGTCAAAGTAAACAAGTAACAGTGTACCCTTTCACTACTGCAGCGGCCAAAGCGGCCAGCCAGAAATGTCACGTTATTCCTAGAGCGGCCAAAGGCGGCCAAACAGACCGAGACTATTTTTGAGACTCTGTGCTCCCCGGGTCAGGCGATATTTGCCTACCTTTTGTTTTTATTGTTTAAAGTGAGTGTTGACCAATAAAATCTTGCCAACTGCACATAAATTTAGCACCCCCTTTATGGTAGAGAGCGGCTGTTTTGAACTGTTTACTCGCCTAGCGTTACATGAACTATCCTAATGGCTACTGCACCGCATCCTATTAGCGAAGAAGAATATCGTGAGATTTTCGGATCGTCTGATGAAGAAAATAGCAATGAATCAGACAGTGAAAGTTCTATGGAGTCAGACATAGATTTTGAAGGATTAGCGAGTCAGAGTGAAAGCGAATCAGATGAAGGAAGTTCGAACGAAAGTGATGATGAAAGTTCGTGGTCGCAATATTTTGAGGACCTTGTTATCAACAATTTCACTTCCACCTCAGGAATCAAAGTCGCTGTTCCCACCGAAGCAAACGAAAAATTCTTTTTCAACCTTATTTTCGACCTTTCTATTATTAATTTAGTGGTCCGAGAAACCAACCGATACGCTCGAAAGAAATTAGCAAACACGCGAATTAGGCTTGACAAGTGGCAAGATGTCACGGCTCAAGAGCTTTGTGCATACTTTGGTATGTGCATTATAATGGGAATAAACAGCTTGCCAAGAATTTCGATGTATTGGTCATCCGATTCATTTATTGGAAATAGTGGCATACAAAATGTAATGACCAAAAACAGGTTTGAAGAAATCAGTCAGTACATTCATTTCAATGATTCTTCACAAGAACCACCACACGGTGCCGATAATTACGACCGATTATTCAAAGTACGGCCAATCCTCGATAACATTTTGGAGAAAATTCAAAATGTTTTTGAGCCGTCGAAAAATCTTTCGATTGACGAGGGAATGATAGCATTTAAAGGAAGACTATCATTCCGACAGTACATGCCCGCTAAACCAACAAAATATGGCATAAAAGTCTGGATGGCGGCAGACTCAAGCAATGGCTACGTGTCAAATTTTTCTGTTTACCTCGGACAAGAGGGAAACGAACATCGCATTCATGGCCTTGGATATGATGTCGTGATCAAAATGGTGACTCCTTTCCTTAATAAAAACAGGCACATATTTTTTGACAATTGTTTTTCGAGTTCTTTCCTCTTTGATTGTCTTCTTGCTCAGAACACTTATGCATGTGGAACAGTTCGCTGCAACAGGAAAGACTTACCGCCGTGTGTAAAACAAAAGCTCAAGCAAGGAGAGATAGTTACTGCGCAGCGTGGCGCTCTAGTTTTCACTAAATGGCATGACAAGCGAGAACCCTCCAGACCAGTGCAGCGAAAGAAAAAAGGGCAAAATATTGAAATTCAAAAGCCGCGAGTTGCTGATGTTTACACCGCTTTCATGGGAGGAGTTGATCGTGCAGATCAGCTTCGCTCATTTTATTATACAGGCTGGCAATCATGAAAGTGGTACAGATATATTTTCTGGTTTTTGTTCAATTTGTCCATCTGAAATGCCTTCGTCCTGTTCAACATTCATCGCGGAGAACGACGTAAGAAACCATTGCTGGACTTGAACTTGCCAAGCAACTTATTGGTGGCTTTTCTCAAAGGAAGAGAAAGAGGCGCTCCCTTGATGTTCCAAGCGAAACTGCTGTGGATCCGGGACAGCATATTTCTGTCCATGTAGAAGGGAGAAAGAGAAAATGTGTAGCGTGTATCAAAGCTGGCAGGAGAACCCCGAAAGGTTACAAAGTGGAGACGCGTTTCGAGTGCAAACTCTGTAAAGTTGCACTCTGTCCCACATGCCACAATGAGTTCCACATGCAGGCGGAATAAACTCTGTTGAGCTTACCTGTTCAAGCTACAATATCTTAGATTGACTATCTAACTGTTTTATGAAATCTTTTTAGAGAATACACCATGTTTCTTTGCTTTACATGTTACTTGTTGAACAAACCAATCGTGGTGCCGGCATTAATGGCGGCAAATTTGAATTTTT
Source organism: Montipora foliosa (assembly GCF_036669935.1). Classification (NCBI taxonomy): domain Eukaryota; kingdom Metazoa; phylum Cnidaria; class Anthozoa; order Scleractinia; family Acroporidae; genus Montipora; species Montipora foliosa. The sequence goes on from NC_090881.1 coordinate 7,904,442, forward strand.
TTTTCAGTTCTCTACTTTCTTGAGGTAGTGCTTAATGCTGTTAACAGATTAATTGCAGTCAAAGTTATGAATGAGTGAAATAACAATCAGACGGTATTTTGTTTCCCATTTTGGGAAGTAACATTCCATTAAAATCTACTGAGCATGCATGTTTTGATTTTGTGTTGAAGTCTTGGTGCTGCCTAATTAAGTATTCAGGAACAAGTGGTTTTGGGCCTAATTAGCATATAGTAGTGAAAGGGTTAAATTTAGTTGAAAGGTCTTCTGACTTCTTTATTTGGACTCTTTCTCGTCACAGCATTGTTCCAAAGAAGAACTGAGTAAAACAGTTTGCAAAAGTACAGTGTGTATTGGTCCCCATAGCGTAGTATTCGGTATTTAGGAGATATCGTGGCCCTTGATAACCTGTTTACAAGGGTAGATGAAATGCCATGCTTTCACTAAATCGTATATTTACGAGAAAAAAAATGGTGGTTCCCCACAATGTTGAGGTTAAAACTTGGACTTGAACTGTTTGATTTGGGCAATTTCTAAATATTTTCTCAGGTGTGAAAATGACGAGTCTTCCTCTTGAAGTCCTTTTGGAAATTGTCAAGTGGCTCTCTCTGGAAGAACGCATGATACACTTTGCACCAGTCTGCAGAGATTTTATGCCGTCATACATGATTCTAGTCTTTGGCAAATAGTTAATACTAATGCTGAATTTACCCTTTGTTTGTTTAATTCATTATTTACAAGGCACGCTAGGGATTTACATCATCTAGGCTTTAGATATTCCCCAAAATTGCTAACACTACACACTGCCGAGTGTTTTATAGAGAAGTCCCTAATAAATTGTGCCAATTTGATCTTTCTAGACCTTGGGAACAATACCTCTATCTTTTCTCTGCATTTTATACGACATAATCCCTTTTTAAAGTGCCTTGATGTAACAGGTCAAAATATCGCTGCAGACAGTATAGTAAAGTCCCTTCTTACAAAGGAAACTTTGGAAGTCTTACGGATGTCAAATGGCTTTCAAGTTGATGGAAAATCCTTGACTTGCATACTTAAGTCCCTCTCTGGAATTAAAGTTGTAGATGTCAGTGTCTGTGGACAAAGATCGGTGGAACAACCTGATGATATTTTGCACAATTGCAAACAATTGGAATTGTTGTCTTTTTCTCCTGCCTGGGGTCCCTCCGATCTTTGGTTACACCTTCTCACTCATTTTAAGCATGTTACATTTGGGGATTCCATAACAATTTTGTATGAGGAGGAAGAAGAGCTGTACTGAAATGTGCAATTGAAAAAAAAAAGCTAATCATATGACTTATGATTAAGTCAGTTGCTATAATAAATAACCAGAATTATATAAGCACATTGTACATTGCGAATTTGTTTCTATTTCAGTATTGGTGACTGATAATGATGGAAATGCACCATTAAGTCAAGCAAGAGAAATTGATGTGGGTGGTGTTTTATGTCAGAAATAGACATTTAGTCCTTGAGCCAAGCTGAGAAGCTTTTTTTGATGATTCATTATAAACCAGGAACAGATTTTGCCTTCCCTAAAGTTATGATGAATGGATGCAATCGTTCTTTTCAGAGGGGCTGGCTGGAAAAGTATCCAGGGCTTGTTTACAGCAAGGAATGTGATAGTGGCGTCTGTCTGGCATGCCTTTTCTTTTCCATGCGTGAAAAAGTAGGTGCTTTAGTAAATACCACGTTCACCTTGGTGGACAAAGGTAGGTTCTGTGTGCCATGAGCACGAGAAACTCCGCTTTCTTTCCTCAAGTCAGAACCCTGAAAAAAAAACATTCAAGCGCAAATTGAAAGCGAACAGAGGAACACCATATCGCGAAACAGGGAAATAATAACAAGCGTTGTAAAGTGCATCCACTTTTGCGGAAAACAGTCCATTGCTTTAAGAGGGAATAGAGATGACATCAGCGCCGATGAGAGATCAAATAAGGGAAACTTTCTTGCCTTGTTGGAATTCCACATCGATGCCGGGGATGAGCCATTAAAAAAACACTTTGAAACTTGCCATACAAATGCCAGATACTCTAGTAAGGCAATACAAAATCAAATTATCAGTCTGCTTTAAGAATACATAAGCGGATCTATTGTTCAGGAGATCAAGGAAGCAACGTTCCTCTCGGTTCTTTGTGATGAAGTTACTGACAATGCAAATCTTGAACAGTTGTCGTTTGTTTTGAGGTTTGTAGACAAAGGTTGTCAAATTCGAGAAGAATTTCTAGATTTCCAGTGCACTGACCGGAAAACCAGGCAAGTTATTTCTGGCCTAATCTTGGGGAAGCTTGAACAGTGGGGTCTTAAAATCAAAGAATGCTGAGGTCAAGCCTATGACGGTGCCTCTAACATGTCATCCCAAGTACGTGGAGTGCAAGGTTTAATTTCTCCAAAAAAAAACCTAAAGGCCTTATACATGCATTGCAATTTGCACGTTCACAGTTAAAGCATGTACCTTGCCAACAATTCGCAACATGGCTGGCACCATAACAGAGATTTCAAATGTTTTCAACAGGTACCCTAAGCGGCAAAGGTGCCTAGAAAATGTAATAAGCATAGATCAGCCAGATTCCCACCAAGCAAGATCCGTGACCTCTGTCGTACATGTTGGGTTGAACACCACAAGGCTACGAAACATTTGCCCAACTACTGCCATCAATTGTGAAAACATCTGAAGTTATTTTGGATGAGCAGCAGCACCAACAGTATAGTTTGAAAACGCCATGGAATTGGGACAGGGAAAGTATTCAGAAAGCAAATGGCTATCACAAAAGTTGCTCATTTCAATTTCTTGTTTCGTTGATAGTGGGAATAAATACTCTGGCTGTCATCAAACCAGTTAGCATTAAGCTTCAAAAGAAGTCTAATGACATCCTCAAAGCGTACAACATGATAGCAGAGACGGAAAAACAGTTAAGGCAAATCAGAAACAATGCTGACACCATATTTAAGGCATGGTATGCAAATGGCGTAGCCCTTGCCTCAGACCTTGGTACCAAGCCGAGCGTCCCAAGAACGGCCTCGGGACAGCTACACAGAGAGAACACCTCTCATGAGTCCCCACAAGAATATTACCGTCGGACCTTGTTCATTCCTTTCCTTGACCATATCACAGAAAAGATGACATCAAGGTATATATATAATATATAATGTATTGCATTAGCTTTTATTTGCCTTGTCAGTTTCAAGTTACAAACATTTATGATAAAGCTCCTCTCGATAGTTTAGCTTCTTAATACTTAAATTAATAATATAAAATAGCATCCTTATGATGTTTACCTTGCCAAGCGAGCGATTCGTCGGATCTTGGGTGATTGTGTTGCCTGAAAAAGCCAATCACCATTAATATTCTTCAAGTTGTTTGGTCATGTTTGCTTTATTTTTAGTAACTTGCGTATATCCAATTTAGTGCCTTACAAGTTGTCCAACGTCGGAGACCCTCTGGCTTGTTATTTAACCCCTTCTAGCCTGACTTTTACCTCGCAAGGGGCCCTACTGCGCATCACACATATCAAAACTATACAATTTGGAAAACAGGTGTTAGAAGTTCTATTGCCTCGTATCCCTGGCTCACCGCTTTGCCCTGTAACAGCCCTCGAAGAGTATTTAGCAGGTTTTGGCTACTGCCTTATTCCCCTTTATTTGTTTGTAATGCACAGGAGTAACCAGACCTATTCTGGCACACCAGTATAATGCATTTATTAAGGTTTCGCTTTCCGCTATTGGATTAAAATCCCACTCAATACTCATCGCACAGATTTCATAGAGGAGGCGTGACATTCGCTTTCTCCCATGGAGCTCCTACCGTGTTTATAAGAGCACAAGGCGATTGGAAGAGTGACACCTATTTAGTATATCTTACTCTGAACATAAATATAAAATTCACCATACCATCACAAACAGACTCTCTCCATCCCCTTCATCAAGCCTCCCATCAAGCCTCCCACCCACCTCTCCCCGGTGTTTCAGGTGCTACAAGTTTTTGTAGCTTTGCAGTAAATGATTTTTAGCCCATCTCTGAGTCTGTCTGTTTGTGATAGTAATTCAGGCTCTTGTGTACGTCAAGGCCCAGATCCATGCAGAGGACATAAATGATATCATAAACCACGCAAATTAAACCATCCAGTAGAGTTAAAAATTAACCAAAAAATTGGTTTTATCAACAGAGTTGATAATGTAAATTGACCACCATACAGGAATTCTAAAAGCTCACTTTCGAGCATTAGCCCTTCGTCAGAGTGAACCAGTCAACCAGTTTATTTTCATTTCATTTAATATATAACACATGGATCATAAATTATTTTGCTCTCTCAAAATTGCAATTGCTTTCTTGAACTCTCCTAGGGCCCTGCAACTCCTACAGTACTCAACAAAATGCATGTTGTGAAAACATCGTTATGCATGAATGAAACCCACATCAAGTTCAAAGATAGGACCTATTTTTACCAGTTCATTCCCATCAAGCCTGGTCACTTTGGAATGAAGTGTTTCACTCTTGCCAAGGCAAGTTCTGGCTATGGACTCATCAGCAAAATATACATGCATACTGGAAAAGATAGTGGTGTGGCGCAGACAGATATTGCAAGAAAAGCAGTCATGGGCCCAGCCCTATGGAAGCATTTTTGTCAAGGGCTATTAACTACTAAACCCCAGTGCCATTTTTCAAATACCTTGAAGGGCTAGGCATACTAGGCTGTGGGAAAGTGCAATCAAACAGAAAAGGGCTCCCAGTGGACATAACAGATTCTCACAATGAAGAGACTTGAAGAGAGTAGAAAGTGTGTATTGACAGAGAGGCACCAACCATGTAGACCATGGCAAAATGGTCAACACGCAATTCAGAGGAGAAGAAGTGTAACTTCTGTAACTTCTGTAACAAGGATGTTACAGTGAAAGGCAAGAATACCTTCCATAAGAATATAACAACATGTTCACAAAACCATGTTGCATGCATAAAAGCAAGTTTTTCAAGCGATTGTTGGGTTCCAGTGTACAATGACAAGGTTTGTCAAGTGCAACACACACAGTCTTCATCAACAGAAAAAGTACATAGTTGGAAGCATTCTGGAATTGAACCAAGCAAAGATCCTATGACAGTCAATTAAATAAATTGATTGACATTGACAGGGTCAGCATTTAAGAAAACAACTGCACAACGACAGTGATACCAGTCGTTATCAGTGGTGCACCTTTATGTGAATACATGTAAATAACACTTCATCATACCAGTCAATGCTTGCCATCCACATTCACATCATAAACAAACATATATCACTATTTCATTTTCTCTGCCAACATTTCCTGCCTAACATTACATGTACATGTATCAACCTTAACAAGAATGGGATGAAAGATGCAATTTTGACTTGAACTATTTAAGTACTAACTAAAATGTTCAAAAGTTATTATTGTACCTCTGTTATATTTAAATAGGCAAGTTTATTGGCATTAATAAGAGTAATCTTATAAGTCCACCACTACATGTATGTATGTATGTTTGTGTTGCATAAAGTTACCATGTTCACTTTGAGTAGTATCTTGATCTTTGCATGTTACATTACAGTGTAAAATAACATTGTACTTCAGTTCAACTTAACCAAGGCTGTCTCATTTTGCTCAGTTAGGTCATTGATGTACACGAACTTACACATTTCCATTTGCATTATCTGTTACAATTATGCTTCATTTCTGACCGTAAGGGCAATTCCATAATATCTTTGCCGTGTTTTTCCTTGAAGCGAGACTGCAAACGGTGTACGGATGTACTTGTACTTCTTTTAGTATTTTTTTAAACCATGTTGTTGTTAAAAGAGACCAGTTCATCATCTGTATAGGTCACAATGGTTTGGTTTTCCGGAATAGACGCTTGACCTTTTTCGGCATTGATAACTGTTTGGTTTTCCTAGGGGAAGAACTGTCCTTTGGCTTTCTTCCCTCGTCTCTGCCATTTTGTTCCTTCTTCAATGCGTTTTCTCATACCTTTGAGTGTGAGTGGTTTCCTCAAATTTTCTAAAAATTTGAATTTGAATTCAAAATTTGGCAGACATTCACTTTCTGTAAATTTGTTCATTTCAAAGTTGATCTTTTGGCAGCACGAATGGCATTTTCGTTTTCACAATAGCAACAATTTTTGCTCGAGACTCACATCAGCAATATTCCTTCATGCACAAGTGCAATTCCATGCTTTACCCTTTCACCACCGATGGCCAGTTTTCCAGCCATGCGGAAAATGTTCAATTCCACTAATAGCCGGTAAACCGGCCAAACAAAACAGTTGACATTAAGGGCCTGGATCTAATTGACCACTACCTGGAGGGGGCATACCAGTTTTTCATTCTTGCCAAAAGGGTGTGAGCTTGAAGTTTCCAGGATCAAAAGCACAAGGTTTCACTCTACTTTCTCTAGATATTTTGCTTTCAAACTCAAAATGGAGCCTTGTGCGCACGGTCGCCATTTTTAAATCACGGTAAAATGAATTCTGAAAGTGACAGCAGTAATTCCAGCAGCAGTTCTCATGAAACTGAAGATTCTGATAGCCTATCCAATGAATTAGAAAACTTGTTCGACAGATCGAAGATTTTCCTGGTTTTGATGTAGCTCTTCCCGAAAATATTCATTGGGAAAACAAACGATTTCAACCTGTGATCAACGAGTTTCAATTAACACCTGGTCCTGCGATAGATTTACCCAATTCTGGGAGAGCAATTGACTTGTTTATGCTGTTTTTTGACAATGAACTCATCGAACCATTCGTTAGATTTACGAACACCAATGCCGAGGTGAAGGAAGTGAGAAATTGGCAGGCTGTCATGAGCGAGGAAATGAAAGTGTTTCTAGCCTACTAAGTCATTTCTAACGACTTGGTGGTACTTCCACAGGATGAACTGTATACTTTTTATCAACCTGGGATACAAAGATTTTCCACACCCCAAACTACAGAAACCTGTTTTGTTCTAAGAAACGACTGTTCCAACTGAAAAAGTATATTTACTTTGTGGACCCTCGGTACATTTGCACCGAATATGAAGAAAACGATCATCTGTACAAAATAAAAATGTCAGCTCATCCGTTATTGAAAAGTATAAAACACTTTTTAACTGTGGCCAGGAAGTTTCTGTTCATGAAGCCATGAAGTCATAAAAGTCCTCATGGCGAACAGACACGGCTGGTGCTTTAAGTTTATTTTACTCTTTCTACTCATCAGAAGCACAAAGAATTTACCTTCAGATGATGGTCTAACTCACACAACCTTGTATGGGTCAGCGAGAACCCTGGACCAACCGATAAAAAACCGAAATGCCAACAGTGCTCTAGGACCATTGCTTTGAACCATCGTATCATCATCTGCAGTTCGTGACTCAACATATCACATCAAATGCGGAGGTGTCACACCAAAGCAACACAAGACCATAACAAGAAGTAACCAAACCTGGAACTGCTTGCACTGTGCACAGTTACATGTAACTGCCACTTTGAACAACAATGCATTGACCAAATTACCATTCAGCCATGCCACCGATGAATCGTTTTCCTCATTGTTTGGCGCTAAACAACAAGACTCAATACGAAATCTGACCGCTGACGATTTGTATAATATGGTGAACAAGCTTAATGTCGCTCCAAAAGATATTTGTGTTGGTCATCTGAATATCTGTAGCTTGTGTAATAAAATTGATGAACTTAGCTTGATACAAAATATATGCCGCTTCGACATACTGGGGATCACTGAAACACACTGACCATGATATTCACATCGATGGTCTTGAGTTTTTACGCCTTCATAGAAAGGATCGTAAAGGCGGCTGATGTGTATTGTATTATGCCGATTACTTAAATGTCATCCATCGAAAGGATCTGGCCAAAAAAGACTTTGAGACTGGATACAGGCCAAATTTCCAATCACTAATGTATTGTTTTCTGTAATTTACAGATCTGAACTGCACTTGCTAAATTTCTTCAATAATTTACAGGACGTGATTGAAAAAGCCTGGATGAAAACAGACAATATTGTTCTACTTGGTGATTTGAATTGTAACTTGCGTGGAGTAAACGAACATTCTCCGTTCTCAGACTTACAAACCAAAACAAGAAATTTACTGCATATTTTTGACGTGTTCAATATGCAAAATGTGATAAAGGAAGCAACAGGTATCACACCTTCGACAGAGACCTTGATTGATAAGCCGGAATTGGTTAGGAGAACTGGAGTACTGCCGCTGGGCATCACAGATCATAGCCTAGCAAGGCTGCTGCCTAAGAAAATTTTAAAGGGGCCCTCAGAGCTAAACGCTGAGAACTTAGGAGCCCAACATATGAAGTGAAAGGTGTTGCTGTGAAAAATTAAGGAGCCCAGAGCTATTCTTTGGGAGCCCCAGGCTACCGGGCTCCTGTTAGGCAACAGCCTTGCCTAGTATATGCAACCTTCAGATTAAAATGAAAAAGGCCGCTGCCCATAGTCCTTACAGTCAGGAACTTCAAACAATTTAACACAGAGAATTTCAAAGCAGACCTGGAACAAACACCCTTCCACATTGCATCTGTGTTTGACGACATGTATGATGTCCTTTGGGTGTGGAATCAATTGTTCAGGGGCGTTTGCGATTCACACGCACCACTGAAAGAAATTAAAGTGCGAAGCGTATCGTCACCGTGGATCAATAACATTAGGTTAAAAATGAATCGTCGATTTAAGTTATTCAAGAGAGCCTTATGAACCGTTTCTTCTCTACGATAGCTGAGAAATTAAATGCCGGGCAACTCCAAGCAACACAATTCTCGACTAGCCTATGCCCCATACCTGTATCACATATATCCAACATTAGTCTATCTAGCTCTGATATTGACAGGAAAATTACATTACTGAAGAATAATAAATCCACTGGACCAGATGGTATATCACCCAAATTACTGAAGCTTGCAGGTACTGCTGTTGTTGCCCTGCTGACCAGCCTTTTCACGCAAAGCTTACGCGAATGTAGAGTTTACAATAATTGGAAAGTGGCCAGACTAACACCTGTATTCAAAAAAGAGGATCCTACAGAAATCGGGAACTATCGCCCACTTTCCTTGCTAAGTATTCCCAGCAAGATTTTAGAATCATGCGTAGCGGACATGATTGCAAAATATGTTTTCTCAGAAAGTCAAGCACTCATCACTGACAAACAAAGGGCATACCGAAAAGGGAGATCAACATAGCTATTACTCATCCACCTGACTGAAACTTGGCAACGAGCAATTGATAATAAATTAGTTGTGGGCACCGTATTCATAGACTTCCAGAAGGCATTTGACTGCATTTCACATCCAATCCTCCTTCACAAGCTACAGCACAACTTTGGAATCACAGGAAACTTACTGGTATGGCTAACAGATTATCTGTCTGATCGGAAACAGTATACTGTAATTAATGGCATACCCTCTGAGAATACTAAACTTGCACACGGTATACCACAGGGCTCAGTTCTCGGGCCCATACTCTTCACCTTATACACAAGTGATCTTCCGAATGCAGTTAACAATGCAATGACATTCCTGTATGCCGATGAATCTATAGATCAGGTCATAACAACGCTGAACAAAGCTCTAGAAGAACTCGCCCACTGGTGTAAGCAGAACTCTCTGGTACCACACCCTAAAAAGTGGGAAGGAATGATCCTTAAAAGGAATCATTTCATTGGTCCCTTTGGCAGTTCAAAAATCAATCAGCATCACATAAAATGGTCGCCCAGTTCTAAGCTATTAGGTGTAACCATTGACAACAAGCTCACATGGTCGAATCACATATCAGAGCTTAAGAGAGGGTTTGTTAACAAGCTCAACCTGATCAAACGCAGCAGCTTTTTACCTAAGAATTCACCTTTAGATTTAGATTTTCAAGTCATTTTACCTTCGGTTATTTATGCGTTACCAATTTGGGGGTGTTGTACAAATAAAAACGAGTTTAATTCTCTAGAATCAATACACTGTAGGGCAGCTAGAATTATTTATAACCTCCCACGCGACATGCCCTCTGAAAATGTTCGCAAAACAGCTAAATGGGACTCTTTATTCGACATATATAAAGTCAAATTAGCCATTTTAATTTATAATATCTACAATCACATAACTCCATCATGTTTGGTACATTTCATCCAAAGAAGAAAGAGTTTAAGTACGACCTCCGTCATCAGCATCGTGCTAGCGTACAACATTTTGACACTTATTTTATGAAAAACTCTATATCTTACGGAGGATCCCTTGTTTGGAATCTTTTAGAACTGTCAACGCCAGGGATTATGTGAGAAACCTGAACTTTAATGAAGAGTCACCACAAATGGGCTGTCCTGAAATTGGCAGCGATTACATATTTTATTGATTTGATTTATATTCTAATTTTAATTGTACATATTTCACCTTTTATTGACCACATTCAATTATAATAATTCTTAATAATATCTTTGTTTCATATTTGGACAGCCCCATAAGCTGTATTAGCTTTAAAAGCCACTGTGTTTTTAAATAAAACATGTTGTTGTTGTTGATACCTTTCAAGGGGAGATTAGAAATCAAGGTGAGGATGCGCAACAAACCTGTTAAATTTGGCATTAACTTCTTTGTTCTTTGCGATGCGACAAGCAGATATTGCAAGAATGTTATCACTTATGCTGGCAAAGATGGTAGAGCAGCCGGAAATCTTGGCAAAACTGGAAAGATTGTCATGGAACTGATGCAGGATTTGTATCGAACTAACCATCACTTGTACATGGACAACTTTTACACAAGTCCAATACTTTTCAGACCTCTCAAGGCTGAGGGATCCTAGCTGCAGGCACAGCGAAACCAAGACAAGGGTATCCCACTAATGAAGTCAAAGCTGTTCAGTTGAGATCATGAGGACAAGTTGCCTGGATGAGTTGGAATGGAATGTTAGCTTTGAGATGGCAGGATAGAAAAGACGTTTTCTTCCCAAGTACTATCCATGCTCCTCCTCAAGTGCCTAACTGGGTTAATGCTGGACCAGCTCCAGACTCAGATGAAGAAGACCCCAGCGTAGTCAGAAGAAGAATGAGAGTTAGAGGGCAATAACAAAGCCAGAAAATCTACAGACCTCCAACTGTAGCTGATAACAACAGGTACATGGGTGGTGTGGACCTTTGTGACCAGATGACTGCAGTCAACAAGAGTAAGAAACAACAGCATGGTACTTGAGGGTCTTCATCAAATTCCTGCTTACATCCTGGAGGGATACAAGATTACCCACAATGGCAGAGGTAAAAGAAAGAGGGATTTGCGTAAGTTCAAGCAAGACCTGTGTGTGCAGCTTGTGGGAACCACTCCTGCCAGAACAAAGGCAGCCAAGAGGCAAAGGCAAAACATGCTTCCTGAAGATCATCTGGAGAAAATGTTGGCCAACCCTTACCCCTCAAGGGTGAGGGAAATGATCATCGATGCGTTGTGTGTGAGAAGAAGTACACAGAGGCTAAGAAAAATGGGAAGACCCACAAAAGGCACAAGACCAGTTACAAATGTGGGCAGTGTAATGTTTATCTGTGCATTGGCCTTCCCGGTGAAAGTTGCTTTGTGGATTATCACACCAAAACTGTTTCCTGGTCATGAAATTGGTTGTTATTCCATCAATGTTTTTCTTTCGTGGAACAAGGATTGTGGGTGTTTTGTTTTTAAAACTACAGCAACAATGCTTTTCAGCTAAGGTTTATTTTTCAAAGGGTTTTGCAGTAAATTGCACCCTTTTTATAACATATTTGATGGTGCATGGTGATTGCATATGAACTGCCTTTTTGTTTTATTTGCGGTAAACTTTAAACATCGTTTAAAGCTCTTCACTTCGTATCTTGTTAGAACAATGAAGATAACAAGTCATTTTATTGACATTTTTTTATCACTGAAGGTTGATAACTCTTCCTTTCTGGACATCTTGTGTTGGTATGATATATACAAGAGCATCATACAAACCTACAAGAATGAATATTGTGATCATCAGATATTAATTTTTGGAATTTTGCAACTTCAAAGTATTCTTTGATCTTAGGAATGAATTTTTTCTGCATGAAAGAGAATCAGAGATTAAAAATATGAGGGACTTCTTTTTTTTTAAAAAAAAAAGGCTGCTTCTGTGTGTAAAATTGATTTGAAGACAACCTGTCAATTTTGGGTCGAATTCCCAAAATGCCCTGGTGTCCTGGGCACTTTTTACCCCAAATTCCCGGTGGTGACAAGGTCAATGCCGGTACCCTCTCTTCGATAGCCAATCAGACCGCAAGTTTACCTTTAGCTATATGTGATGCCATGAAAAATTCAATAGCATTCAGAGCATCTATTGTGTGGAGCGTCCTTACATGTACTTAGGATCTTGCAAAGACATCCAAAGTTAAGAATTACACTAGAGTGGCCTCTAAATCTGACCATCTACACAATTTAGACTTTCAGGTAGAATCTCCACAAATAATGCCCCACAATAATAATGGTAATTTTTTTATAATCTTATTATTAACTCCTTGACACCCAAACCGGCCAGACTTAGTATTTTACCCAGTCTAATGCCAGACAATTTTACTGGTCAGTGGGGAACCCCCAGGAGTCAATGGGTTACAATGATTTTAATATACTTTTATTGCTTAAGTTGTAGTTAGCTTAAATGCATGACCCCATAGGCGGCAATGCTTTAATCACCATTGTACAATATATTGCATTACAAAGTTACTGCATTGTATTATATTGTATTGTAATGTCAGCAACAAGAACAGGGCCTTTTCCTTTGAGGGCAATTGGACAAAAGAAAATTCAAGACACATGCACTTCTCTATTGTCATCTCTCCCAGGTCAAGTACTCTGTGCAAGAACTTGAATTTGGGCATGTTGTTTGCACTGCTTAGTGCCCTTCTGTAGTATTCGCTTAAGTAATCAGTGTAGCCCTCAACTTCTACAGCTGGTAGATGAACCTCATGTATCTCATACAACTTAAATGCAGAGACCCAAGCATCTTGGATCAATGGGCATTACACTACGCTGCCCCAAGTACAACAGGAAAACAGAAGGGGGTAAAACCTTTTTAATATCATCAATCTTATTATGGAATTCCTTACCTGTGAAAATAAGATCCAGCGAAAGTGTCAACTCTTTCAAACACAAATATATTGAGTATGTTAAGGAGGGGTACGCTAATATTGACCATTTTCAAATATCTTAATTATTGTAATTATTGTGATTATTTGTGTATTTATATATATACATCCTCTTATTCATTGTAACTTTTCCTTGTTATAATTTAGGTGAGGGCCACAGGTTTCTCAGTTTATGACTGTAAAGTGTTTTCCCTCGTTAAATTAAGTTATTTATTTTATTTATTTTATGGGCCAAGCCCTGCTAGACACTGTATGTGTAGGCAAATGTAGGCACCACAACCATATCTAATGCTCTGCTGGCTGAGGTACATCATCCTTGGTATTTCGGATAAAGCCCACTCCTCCAAGTTGCAGCTAAGGTCAAGAGCCTTCAAGACAGAAAGCATTTTGTTAAGTGCCTTCTGTGTTAAAGGTTTCAGAAAGCTATCTAGGACAATCACTACTTTCTGCTTTGGAAGGACTGTTAGGAGAAACAAATGTTCTGATCAAGTACCTAGTGTTGTAAGGTGTCATGATCAGATCTTGCATGGATGGTCACTTGCCTTGTTGAAGGCGCTCGGCTACAAGAACACTCTTGCCCTTTTCAAAAACCCATGATACCGTTTACACTTTGACATCTTTCTCTTGACCAGCAGATTGGATCAATTTGAAGTAATCATCTACTGCATAACAAAATTTGTCAGTCAGTTGTCTTGCAAGTTATCTAAGTTGCCAACCAAGCTCTACAAGTCATTCATATACATCAAACTGCAAGCTCCATGGAAGGCTTTCAATCCTTTCAAGGTTGCATCAGTAGACCTTATTCACGATGGCCACCATGTTGGATTTGCTATTATCATGTAAATTAGCTACACACTTCTGAGGCGGCAAACAACACAAGTTCGAGAGGTTTTAACGAACATCTTAGCCACACAGACGATTTTTTTCACGTTCATTGAATGTTTTTCACTTAAGTAGTAAAATAGAATGATTACACAAGTTACTTCAATGTTTTTTTTATAGTGAAAAACGAAGTAGAAAATCAGAATGTCAAAATGTCAAAGACAATCAAAGATATAAAATTATCATAAATGGGACTTAATTCTAAATTCTAAAATGTACTTTTTGAAAATGTTATTTCAATGTTTTGACGAGCCGAT
>NC_090881.1:7921216-7926216 GCF_036669935.1 Montipora foliosa
TGGTTTAATTGGCAAAAACAATAGCTGTGCACACCCTGCACATGAGTTTTACATTTCGATCATTTCGAAACATTTCTTTGCCGTTCTCGTCTTGACAACAATGTGAAATGATCAAATTTGATGTCACATGGAGGACGCGAGCACCTAACAACAAATTTTTAATTTTCTTTCTCAATACCCACACCGTTCTTGCCAATTTTATTCTTGGAATGCGGACTCACACTTTCCATGCCGAGTGACTTGGAGTAATCACAAAATTATGACAATAATGGGAAATAATATTTTCATAAGACGTTCTCGTAGCTGTCATGCTTAAGGTCCCTAATAGATTAGTTTGAGGACCTCAGTTAGCTGTTTTAAGGGTTGATAGGAGCTTCAAATTTATTTCTTTCCCTCTCAATGTAATGTTTGCAACATGGAATTACCCTTAAGTACATGAAGTACATGTAGTTCACCCTTCTTTGCCTCATGTTGGTGTTATACACGAACCTTATATTCTCAAATAATTACATTTTACTATGTAAAAGTAATGCTTTTCCATTTCAAGTAAAATTTGTCTTTTGCACCAACAGTTTAAGGAGTAATGCACCTGAAAGGACAGATGAAAATTGTTGCCCTTTTCGCCCACTGCCAAGCAACTAGTATGCAAAATTTATCTTTGTTCTAGTATCATTCAACTTCAATGTTGAGTAACTTGCTCATTTTCATTCCAAAAACACAACAAAACTTGTTAAAAACTCACATCCCTTCATTGACCCTGGGCTCAAAAAATACATGTAGCAAGCCAATGAAATTCCTGATTGACCTCAGACCTCCTTTACATTAATGATTGGTGTGATTCAGTGACTGTATAACATAATATTATTATACTGCATTATACTGCCCAGTATTTCCTGAGTACCTTTTAAAGTGCCCCTGTGACCAAACAATCAATTATTATTTTTCTTTGGATTTCAAATCTATGTTAACTAAGCCTTGATTTAAAAAAGACACCTATTTTTTTTTTAAACTGGAATTTTCCTATTTAATAGTCCACCATTACTAACTTTAAGTTCTTGAGAGAGTTGGATTGAGGAGAAAATGACGTCAAAGGCTCACTACTTTAAGAATGCAATGCGTGTGTACATCGCAGAATGAATAATATTATGCAGCACGGGAGTTTTGGGCTTTCAGACTTTTAAACTGGCGCTTTGCATTTATAATAAGCTGCATTCACATGTTGAAATTTTAACCCTTTGACACCCAAACCGGCCTAAACTCGCCAGACTACTCTCTCTAACGATTTTACTTTTCAATGGAGAACCCCTGGGAGTAGCCTTTGACATCACTTTTCCCTGGATCCAATTCCAACCCTCTGAGGTACAGTAATGGCGGACCATGACACACTCAAAGTAAACGACCTTTGGATGAAAAGCAAAGCTAAAAACTTTGCCAGTCAGGTGTTAAGCAAACACACTTTCAAAATCTGAAGAAAAAGAGGGAGCGATTTTTTTTATAACTTTGTTACACTGTCCTTGACTGACGAACGCAGCTGAACATGATCATTGATAGTGCACATTGCCGACAATTATTTTGCCGACTTACTTTCGAACGTATTCGATAGGAGACCTCTGGAGAGTAAATCAACATTTGGAAGTTCCAAGTTCATCAGAGTTTAGAATGTCTCACAGCTAATTTCACCGAATATACAATAAGAGGGACTCACCAACATACATCCGAATCCTAAGGATCTAATTTCATGTTCAGCTGATTTCAGAAAATGGCCAAACATGAGGGATGACAAATATACGCAAAGGGATTTGCCAAATACTCTGGCTGTTTAGAATGTCTTTCAACTAATTCTTTACACTGCTGTTATCCAATACACCATAAGAGGGGCCCACCTAAAAACATCCGAATCGGAAGCATCTGATTTCAGAAATTGGCCAAGGCCAAACATGGGGGATGACAAATAAATAGCAAAGGGATTTGCCAAATACTTCGGCTGCTTTTACAAACACATCCTTACTGCTTACCACTGCATGAATGGCTTGTAACTTTTCTGCTTGAGACAACAGACTTCACTTGTACCGTACTTCAACTGCCTTGAGGACAAATCATAGCCCGCTCTACTGCCCGCTCATGTTAACAACTCTCGTCACCAGAGCTCCTCTCTTTTGGGCGTGACACGAGACCAGAGACACTGGTGACGAGCAGGAAATGACTGACGACTGCAAAATTTCCAGGTTACAAGGGTTATCGATCGCTGGATATTGGCCAACTTCGTTTTTTTCGTGATTATGGACACAGGCGAGGTCAAGGTCCAAAAACACGCAAACAAGAACAAGGCCAATATCCAGCCATCTTGACCGAACATGCTTTGTCAATGAAGGATTTTTACATGGGATAAAACATCAAAAAATGAGCTTTGATCTTGCGGGACCAGGCGAAAAATACCGAGCGGGCAAGACAGCTCCATCTTGCCAGCTCACGGAGTTAGTCACATAATAAATAACGATATGGTTGATTTCTAGTTTTCTTTGAATTGAATATTATCGTTACTTTAGGACGTCCCAGGACTCTTGGTAGCAGGGAAAATGGTGGACGAAATGTTTTAAGCAAGAGCCGATACAACGTAGATTTGATTTTAGTGGTGTGCTATATTTCGGCTGGCCAAACCAGCCTCCTCCAGGTACAAACTCTCATTGTACCTGAAGAAGGCTGGTTTGGCCAGCCGAAATATAGCACACCACTAAAATCAAATCTACGTTGTATCGGCTCTTGCTTCAAATATTTAGTTTCTCAACTTGATATAACGCCGATCAGATCAAGCCACTGATCCAACGTACACCGACAGGAAAATTGTCCACGGTTGCTTGCTTCAAAACTCTGGACGAAATGGCAATCGCTGTCTTAACTGTCACATTCATCTGCACAACGTCTTTGTTCAGAGGTCCCAAATGGAGGTGTTCAGCAAATCAACTGGGTGGAAAAATAAGAATTGGGCAGCTGGTTGGGAAAATATTTTTGTTTTGCATGGAAATATTTTCGTTCTGATGGCTAATTGTAGTCATTCTAAAACCCCACCCCCTCCCCCCCTCCCACACACACACTGAAGGGTAATTTCATGGCCTTTCGCCATGCTCATTTAGGTGTACGATGCATTCAAATGTTGTTATTATTGGCTGGGAAACTTCCGTGCGGCCCTGCTAGCAAACGGAATTTCTGGTCTGTTTCTGCCGGGAGTGCGAAACGGCACGTAGAGCACGTAGAGAAATTGCTTCAAAAATGCTAATTTTTGGTTTATTTTATGGCCATGATATATTTTGATGAATTTTGAAAAAATGGTTCCTTCGGTGCCCCTGTTTGTTGAAGTCGATATTTTTATAATTCAATTCGGTTTTGTATATATTCTTTCTGTTTGGCAATGAGATGGGCCTTCATACTGTGATAATAGGGAGCTTACGAAACCACGCCGACGGCAACGACGACGCTACAAAACAATAGGTTTAGTCGGAGCAAAAACAATGGCTCTGCACGCTCTGCACGTGCGTTTTACATTTTGGTACATTTCTTTGCCGTCATCTCCTAAAAACGACGTCAAATGACCAAATTCAAGGTTCTGTGGGGGACGTCAGCACATGACGATGAATTTTCAGTTCTCTCTCTACGCTTCCAGCCCACTCATACCAGTTTTAATTCCTCGACAGTTACTACACATTTTGAACGCGAAACGACATGAAATAGTTTCGTATTGATATGAATAATGCGAACTTGTATTTTTAAATGAAGTCACGCTTCGTAGCCGTCGTCGTCCTTGTTTCGTAAGCTCCCTAATTAGGGAGCTTAAGCACGCGCGTTTTGAGACGCGGACGCCAACCGGAACAGAACATTTCTCGTGCCAAGACAGTGGTGTCTCCTAGATTTTTATACTAATCATCCCTAATGGAGAAAAGATACTTAGGAATGTAAATGTAGTAGTGTCAAGACAAGATAAAAGGGAAAGCAGCTTACTTCCGGTTGCCGTCCGCGTCTCAAAAACGCGCGTGCTTAAGCTCCCTAATAGTTAACGGTTCACGGTATTAACTTCTTACTAACCGAGCGCGAGGTCCGTACAAAAACGACCGAGGGCCAATATTCCCCAGTACGGCTCGAGTTAGCTCGGTTAGTAAGTAGTTTACTATATGGCTTTTTATTTACCTTTTGCTTTGGTTTTGCAAATCCCGTAATCGGCCAGTGGGCATTACGGGAGAATAATGCCCTGCAATTCAGTCACAATTAGCCAATCAGAGTGCGCGTTATATCGGCTACAAACACAAGCCATATAATAATAGAGGGTAATTTGAAAATCTATTTTCTCCCCATGTAAACCATGTGAGCGTTAGCCCTACTAATGGAATTAGGTCCACACCTTGCAGCTCAGTCGGTAGAGCAGCGGTGATTTCACCCGAAGGTCGTGGGTTCAATTCCCACCCTAGTCAACCCTGGTCAGAGTTTTCTCTGTCCTTGTGTAAGCCCTATACGCCGTTTTCGAAATATTAATATTCAGCTTGATAGGTAGGCAGAGAGGACAAAAACAGTAGAAACAAGTTGCAATTAATGTGAAAGATATTAGGGGCACCTAACGTCAATTTTCGGAAAATATCTAAGACGATTTGAGATCTATGATAATTTTCGGAACATTTGTTGTAAAATTTCTTGCTTGCCTGCCTCTCCTAGGATTTTCGAACATCGGAAAAATGGTATAATTGCCCATTTTTAACGGATTTTTACCTTAAGAGGTCGCCTAGAGTTTTCGGGAGCCTTTTTTCTGGCTGAAATTTTCGAAAAAGTAAGTTTTGATCCCTGTAATTTTCGGATCACTAGACTTTCCGCTAGGAAATCCCAACAGATAAAAAATGTTTAGGGGATAAAAATATGCCTATATCTACCGTTTAAATACTAAAATACGTTTAAAAATGCTATGTTTAAGTGGTTTTGAACTATATTCTCGTTCGGTGCCCCTGAGATATTAACATATC
>NC_090881.1:7933716-7938716 GCF_036669935.1 Montipora foliosa
CCAAATCGGTCCTTAAGAATGTCAATGGCTACTATATAATTGTCTGCGGTCAGAGGCAGTCCAGCAATTGCGGATTCAGCATTGCTTGTTACACAACTCTTCATATAGGTGAATTTTTCAATGGCCGAGATGTCAGTATTTCCATCGACAGCAGATTGAAATGTGTCCCAGAAACCCTGCCATTCTTGATAATTTCTCGAAAAGGATTTGAGTTCGAGTTTAGGTAGTTTCACTTTTGCGCTTTCGGTATTTCTGGTACTACTTGTAGTATTCCCGAGAGTAATAAAGTATCCAAACAAACAGATTTAACTCAACCAATTTCATTGCAAACGTAACATGGCCGCCGATATCAAAAGCACATGGTTTTTCCTATCCCAACATACTTAGCGGCCCAATACATTACATCTCCCCTATCCTCAGAAAAATGCTCTCTTACAAGAATAAAGAAATCTCCACGAACAATGAAGTCAACTATACTAACGATGAAGTCTCTTCTTCTAAAACTTAAATGTTCAAACTGTATATAGTTCTGAAGAGAGAGAATCAGTGTTCATGTTCCCCAAAGAAAATGAACAACATAATCTCTTAATCTCTCTGGCAATCTCCTTGTCCTCTGGGGTCTCAGATTCCTTGATGGTTCTGGTGCCGCTCCACCATTCTCCTGCAGATTGGGGCACTCCCCTCTATCCAGCAGCCCGGCAGTCGATTCTGGTACGGTTGGTTGGTAAGGTGATGGCACAGGGTCTAGTTCCTGCTGGGGTGTGGGGGGTGTTGACACAGAGTCTGACCCTTGTTGGAGTGTGGGATCTCCCTCTCTAATGTATTGCTTCACATGACTTGTGTTTCTGGAATACTGGTTTCCTGTTGGACTCTCTACCACGAGGCTGTTCCCAGTCTTACTGACAACCTTACAGGGATTTGGGTTAAATGCTGTGCTGAGTTTGTTAGTCTTGCCTTGTTGGACAAGCACTTCATCACCCAGTGCAATGCTGGAGGGGCTAGCCCTGCGGTGTATGTCTGCGTAAGCTTTACTCTTAGCTTTCTGCTCAGCATCGCGATCGTGTAGTTCATAGTCATAGGCATGGCCGATGCTTAAATCAGGGATCTTCCCCTTGACTTTTCGGTTAAAAAGTAGCTCAGCGGGACTCCTTCCAGTCGTATTATGGGGAATGCTTCGGTAGGCAGAGAGATACCTCCTTAATTCTGCTCTCCATGGTTTGTTCTCTGCCTGAGCAATTTGTAGTCGTTTCAACAGTGACCGATTCGGTCTTTCGACTTCTCCGTTGGCTTGGGCCCACTTGGCAGTAACTTTCTGATGTATAATATTATGCTGTTCACAATATTCTCTGAATTCATTCGACTTGAATTGTGGACCATTATCGGACTTGATGGTATTTGGCAGCCCATGTCTGCAGAAGGTGTCAGCCAGACGGTCTATGATCTTTTCAGCGGTAGTGGACTGCATAACCTCGACTTCGTAAAATCGGCTGTAGTAATCAACAATGACCAATAGTGAATGTCCAGATGGTAGCGGTCCCATTAAATCTACTGCTAAGTCTTGCCAGGGTCCATTGGGTAATGAGGTGGATCGAATAGGTTCAGGAGGATCTGGTTGTGCCACCAGCTGACACCCATGGCATGCTCGGCAATGTCTCTCCGCTGCTTTATCCATCCCGGGCCACCACACCTTGGTTCTGAGGTTCTGTTTGGTGCCAACCACGCCCGTGGCCTTCATGAGCAAGTGCTAAGGTCCTTGGCTGCAACTTACTAGGAATAATAATGCGTGTACCTCTAAGCACGAGCTGACCAATGACACACAACTCCCCCGCCACTGTCATATATTGTCTACACTTTTCAAACCGCCCCGTTGCAATAGCTTTCCTCACTTCTTTCAGCTCTTCATCATCGGCAGAGGCCTCTTCTATCTCACGTGTTGTGAGTGCCGTTGATGTTGCACTTGCAGCAACAAACCTAACATACTCCTCAGTGCACCGCTGGTGGTTGTCAGATTCGACCCTCGTATGGAGTAGACGCAACAATGGATCAGCAATGTTCTCGCGCCCAGGCCTGTGTATCACACTGAAATCATATGGCTGTAATCTGAGAACCCATCGTTCTATCCGTGCACATGGTCTTAACCGTGGACCATATATGACCTCTAAAGGCTTGTGGTCGGTCTCTACAACAAACTGCATCCCATACACATAGACATGGAATCTCTCGCATGCCCGCACCACACCGAGCGCCTCCTTCTCTGTCTGGGAGTATCTCTGCTCACATCCAGTCAGACTACGACTTGCATAACATACTGGTGTCCATGTACTCTCCTGCTTCTGTACGAGAACAGCGCCCAGCCCAACTGGACTGGCGTCCGTAATTATCTTGGTGGGCGCATTCCCATCGAAATATGCCAAAGTATAAGCTTCTGCCATCTTCTGTTTGAGACATTCAAAGGACTTCTTCTGCTCTGGTCCAAATTCAAAGGGTGTCTCTTTCCGTGTCAGTCTTCGCAGTGGTTCAGATAAAGTGGCAAAGTGAAACCCAGAAAGCTACGTACATCTGACGCACTCTTTGGTTCTTCCACCTCTAATACTGCTTTAACACGATCTGCTGTAGGACCAATGCCTTTCTCTGAAAGCAGCATGCCCATGAACACCAGCCTGTCCGTGTTGAACAAACATTTCTCAGCATTTAAAGTGAGACCGCACTCTTGCAGACGCTCTATAGTTTGGTGGAGTCGCCTGTTGTGTGTTTCTCTGTCGGGACCATGCACCACAATGTCATCCGAAATGTTTTCGACACCTTCAATACCTGCTAAGGCTGAATCGATTTCATGCTGATATTGTTCACTGGCAGAACAGACCCCAAAGAGTAAGCGCTTGTATCGAAACAAACCATCAGGTGTAGCAAAGGTTGTGATTTCCCTAGATTCTGGGCTCAACTCCAACTGGTGGTATCCCCATTTAAGGTCTAATTTACTGAAGACCTTAGAGCCATTCATTGTATGTAACACCTCATCAACTGTAGGAATTGGATATCGTCTTCGCATAATGGCTTGGTTTGCCTGTCTCATGTCCACACATAGGCGGATGTCCCCGTTGTCCTTTGGGACAATCACCACAGGGTTGACCCAGGGGGCTGGACCTTCCACTGGTTCAATTATTCCCATGTCCAACAGTTCTGTGGTCTTATCTCGGATCTTTCCTCTCAAATTAAATGGCACCCTTCTATAAGGCTGTGCAATAGGTTTTACAGTGGGGTTTATATCCAGGGATATCTGTTTGTTCTTCAGTTTTCCGACAACCTCAAATACCTCTGGGTACTGCTGCTTTAAATTGTCAGCTTTACTTGTTACTTATGCCAACTTTTAACACCCCCAGTTTTGTGGCTGTGATCTTTCCAAGCAACGACATCCCTCTACCTTTAATCACCAAGACTTCAGCTTTATCACAAACACTCACTGTGCCCTTAAAACTACCCTTAACTGGCAGTGGCTGACTAGACGCATATGGGTATAGCTTCTTGTCTGGGGTAGCCACTTGTGATTCACATTTCACTCCCTTCACCTGAAGCTGTTCCCACGTCCCCTCGTCAATAATGTTGCTGCTCGCCCCAGAGTCTATCAACATCCTAAGGTTTACCCCTCCTACTTGTACGGTGACCATTTCTGAGTGTCCTCCTTCTGTAATACTAAAAGCCTAGTCCTACTGGGGCCCAGGGTCATTGTCATCGGGTCCCCCCCCAACCTGGCGAGCATATGACTTTGTCTTGCAAACTTTTTCAAAATGATCTTTCCCGCGACATTTCCTGCATGTTTTGCCCTTTGCTGGGCACTGGGGATCACGACCGAAATGTCCCAATAAACCACATCTACAACATGTCTTATCTCTCCGTTGGAATCGGCCTTGCATGCTAGTACTCGGATTGTTACTTCTCTCATTGATTCTATTGATATGTTCTGATTCTACCCCCTTTTCTGAAAGGGCAGCCAGTTGGGTTTCTATCTTTTCGCATTTTGCGGCAACCTCTAGGGTGCGTGTTAAGTTCAGTCCTTGGCCTTCTTGAAGCAATTTTCGTTTGATATAAATGGAAGTGCACTTATTCAAAACTGCGTCTCTTATCTGGTTGTCGGTATCAGTGCCAAAAACACAATCTTTAGCTGCTTGTCTTAAGCGAGTAGCGAATTGCTGAACTGTGTCACCTGGGTTTTGTGAGATCCGATGAAAGGTCTGGCGGGCGAATGCTGAATTTACCTGTGGCACGAAATAGGCGTTGAGAGCTTCAACAGCACTGGCGTAATTTGTAGCATCCCCGGTTTCAGTTAAGGTGGTGAATATCTCCTGCTCATCAGGCCCAGCCAGGTGGACTAACATTGCTCGTCGCCGCTGTTTAGTTGCTGCTGTGGTTCCTTCGCTTATAATAAGCCCTTTCCCGTCCGCGTACAGTTCGAATGAAGTTAACCCCCTCTTCCATCGGGGACCAATCGTCGCTGGATCACAGAAACAATCAAATTTCGGTAACACGCTCTTTTCCATGGCTTTTCGTTTTCCATCCTCGTCGCCAATGTAGTATTCCCGAGAGTAATAAAGTATCCAAACAAACAGATTTAACTCAACCAATTTCATTGCAAACGTAACATGGCCGCCGCTATCAAAAGCACATGGTTTTTCCTATCCCAACATACTTAGCGGCCCAATACATTACACTACTATTTTCCTGATTTGTCGCATGGGCCTGGGTGTGTTCGCCATGTTTCCCTTTCTCCAAACTCAAATCGATTTTCGCTAAAATACTGTAAACGTGCTCACAAAACTCACCACAATCTTCTATTTCCTTCTCCAGTTCCTTTGGTTTGGTGAGTTCTAATATTGTTTCATCCAGTTTTTTGGTCGTTTCCAATTTTTCCGTCAACAAGGCTTTCAGAGCCGTTAACTTTTCCCTGAACGACGTTAAATCTCCCACGTGTTCTGTCAAAATTTTCTCCACATTCCCCACTGTTT
>NC_090881.1:7943716-7946216 GCF_036669935.1 Montipora foliosa
AGTAATCGCTGAAAACAACAAAGATCTCGTTCAGATCAAAGATCTCGTGGGTTCGTCGATTTCTGACCTTAAACGGTCTAACGAGTCCATCGCTTCCCAGCAGATGTCCGAGATTAAGAGGCTGAAGCGAGATTCCGTTCCTGAGTTCAATAAAAAGAGTAACGAGGAGCAGTACAGAATACAGAATTAGTGTTTCTTCGTGCCAAGGGAAATTCTTTCGAGGTTCAATCTGGCGATGTTTATTTGTCCGTTAAAGGATGGCTACGTGGAGCCCTTAAATTCTGGAATGAAATTCACTTGCCTCGATTTATCCTGGATGTTATCGAATATGGCTACAAGTTACCGCTTCTTTAAATTCCTTCCCCCTTCACAGCTAGAAACAATAGTTCGGCTTTGGAGCAGCCAGTTTTTGTCGAAAGTGCCATCAGCGATCTCGTTATCAATGGTTGCGTCACTGAAGTGTTTGAAGCTCCTATTATTATCAATCCTTTGTCCGTATCTATTCAAAAATCAGGCAAAAAGGGTTTAATTTTAGACCTTCGCCACGTTAATCAGTTCCTTTATAAATGCCGATTCAGGTGTGAGGATTTGTCTATTGCGAAAGAGATTTTGAATCCTGGACATTTTATGTTTCCTTTTGACTTAAAATCTGGTTACCATCACGTGGAAATATTCCCGGAGCACAGGAAGTATCTATCATTTGCGTGGACGTTTTCCTCAGGACACACCAGATTTTTCCAGTTTTCTGTTCTTCCGTTTGGCCTCAGTTCCGCGCCTTATTTATTTACTAAATTACTCAAGCCTTTAGTCAAGAAATGGAGATCTGAAGCAAAGTCGATCGTGTTTTATTTGGATGATGGTCTCGGAGCCGCTGCAGACAAAAATGAGGCAAAGATCGCCAGTTTGCAAGTACATGTAGATCTGCTTAAATCTGGCTTTCTGCCTAACGAGTCCAAATGCGTTTGGGAGCCCATTCAGGTTATTACTTGGCTCGGCGCCGTTCTGAACACTTCCACGTCTGAAATTTCTGCTACTGACAAGCGGATTAACAGTTTACAAGAAGACTTAGCGGCTCTTTTTGCTTTTTCCTCGTCTTGTTATCCAGTACGTAAGCTTGCCTCTGTTTGCGGAAAAATCATCTCTCTTGGTTCTTGCGTTGGCAGTGTTTCTAGGCTTATGTCTAGAAATTTATTCGCAGTCTTCAATACCGCGCCAACCTGGATTTCTTACGTTCGTCTTTCGTCTGAAGCTCTGGATGAGTTGAATTTCTGGAAATCTAATGTGGCAATTCTTAAC
The DNA here is from genome assembly GCF_036669935.1 of Montipora foliosa. Taxonomy (NCBI): domain Eukaryota; kingdom Metazoa; phylum Cnidaria; class Anthozoa; order Scleractinia; family Acroporidae; genus Montipora; species Montipora foliosa. Next base: position 7,945,013 of record NC_090881.1, read on the forward strand.
GGTATACCTATTTGGCCTGTCAGGTACAAGCCTTCGAAGATCGTCTATTCCGATGCCTCTGGTTCAGCTTGCGGCAGTTTCATCGAGTTCGAGGGAAAGACGTTCCATCAAACTGGTCAGAGCTCGAGAGAGCTCAAAGTTCTACTTTCCGAGAGCTGTTAGCCGTTTCTTTATCAATGCAGGCCTTCGTAGAGTCCTTGAAAGCCCAGACAGTTACGTGGTTTACGGATAATCAGAACGTTGTTCAGATCGTTAATTCGGGGTCTAAGACTCCAGCTTTACAGGAGCTTGCAATGGATATTCATCGAACTTGTTTACTTAATGCTATTAATATCGACATGCAATGGATCCCAAGAGACCTTAATAGTGTGGCGGATGATATAAGCAAGTTTGTTGATTATGACGACTGCATGATCAACGATACGGTCTTCAATGCTCTTGACGACTTATGGGGCCCACATACCTGCGATAGGTTCGCTTGTTCCTATAATGCCAAAATCCAGTGCTTTTATTCAAGGTTTTACCAGCCTGGTTCGAGTGGAGTTAACGCTTTTGCTCAGGATTGGTCTCATCATAATAACTGGTTGTGCCCCCCTGTGTATTTAACGTGTAAAGTTATTAAGCACATGGAGATTTGCAGTGCTCAAGGAACTCTGATCGTTCCCCTTTGGAGGTCAGCCCACTTTTGGCCTATCCTGTATTCGGATGGTTTCCATTGGAGTTCATTTATCCATGACTGGGTTATCCTGCCTAGTTTGCCTACTTTATTTATTAGAGGAAAAGCTAAGAATTCAATTTTTGGTAGCAAGCCATTGATTGTCATTCGTTTCGTTAGCTCTTCGTCTTGACTTTAGAATCACCCCTAGATTAGATTCTGAGTTATCTTGTAAAAGCTTTCTAGTTCCTTGTGTTTTGATTCCATTCGGGCTAGAGATTGCGTATCTGTGTGAAGTTCTTATTCATTGTTAGAAATTTCAAGTTAATCGTGTTATGCCTTAGAGAGGCATCCAGGAGTAGCCCAAGAGGGGCGATTTATCGTGTGTATGTTTGTTTTTTGTATCCTAGAGGGATATATTATGTTGTCATCGTGCGAACGCCCTAGAGGGGTACGTCCACTACTTTGACATTGTATGTTTTCTTGCGTTGGGATACTTGAGAAGTGTTTTGCCTGGAGGGCAAAGTGTTTTTCCTTACTGAATACAAT
>NC_090881.1:7963716-7968716 GCF_036669935.1 Montipora foliosa
TGTGACTGTATTTTGCATTGAAAACGCCAGTAGTCCAGATTGATGTCATTTCCAGTCGACCTTTATATGTGTAACTTATGAATGAAATCTTAGTTGTCTGGTCAGCTGCTATAGATTTTCTTTTTTGGTCAAAGGGGTTTTCTTTGTCAAGTCAAAAGAACAATGTTGTCCCCACATAATAAAGAGAAAACTCCCTCATCCTCTGAAAACTGTTAGTCTTGCGGGATGTTTAATTGAATTTTTGCATTTTTTCATCAAGTTTATACTACTCTCTGAGATCATGGCCCTTTCAGTTTTTTTTAGAAAGATGGCTCATATGAATAATTATTTCTTGTGGAAGTAACATTTTTTTCGTGAACAAATACAGTAACAAGAGAAACAGAATGTTATTCTAATTGATTTTGTCTATGGATTTTGGAGGCGGCTTTCAGTGTGCGAATCAGAAAACCCGTAAACATTTTTATTTCATTCTGACAGGTCAATTATGTATTGACCAATCACAATCAAGTTCAGCGAACCACAAACTAATTACCGTTGCTGTTTGCCTGCTTCCCACAACGCACATGTCATGGAGATATACGGAAATAGATTCGCGCAAACAACCGGAAGACTCTTTTTCTCTTCACGATTGCTGGCAATAATGCCATCGAAGCTGAACGCAGTGTTTCCTTGTTTGAAGAAAGAAGTCAGAAGCACAGAAAAAAGATCGTTGATAATATATTTACATCAAGAATTGTGAGAACATCTCGTGACTGGTTCCAAGCCTTGTTACTTCCCTTTTAATGTAAACTGTTTTTTCTTGTCAGTCTCTCCAATTCTGCAACACTTATTCATTCACAGTCTAGAATGATAAAAATTACTTTTTGTTCCTTGTCATTCCGGTCCACACTAATCAGCTTGATTCTGGTTTCCTTCTGGTTTATTCTGCTTTATAATGTTGTCATTCCGTCTCGTTCCGGTATATTCCCGTAGCATTCTTGTAAATCCCGTCTCATTCTGGTGTCATTCGGTTTTATTCCAGAGTCATTCCGCCTTGTTCTGGCATATTCTGGTTTATTCCGGTATATTCTGCTTTATTTGTGTGTCATTCCAGCTCATTTCGGTATATTCCTGTACAATTCTCGTTCATTCCATCTCATTGGGGTGTCATTCCGCCTCATTCTGGCATATTCTGGTTTATTCCGGTATATTCCGTTCCGTTTCTGTGTTTAGTACCACCCACAATTATTAAACTAATCCAGAACTTTCAAGTCTTTAAGTTTCCAAAGAGTGAGATGCTTGCTGGTAATTGCACCAAAGGCACAAGTGTCCTTTATTTCTTGTGACGGAGGCGCCAAAAAATTCTCAGGGGGTGCAGGGGCATGCTCCCCCGGAAAATTTTTGACATGTTGTATTTCTCAAATCGCTGAAAATGCACCATCAAGTCCACGATTTTGGTTTTTTCATGCTGCTTTGCTAAGAAAGAGAGCCCATGTCATTATGGTCAGCCTGAGCTAACATATCGGCCTATACTGAACCTATATTTACTGGTGAAATTTCTGAAGAAACAAGAAAATTGGTCAGACATGAACAGATTGAACATTGGCGAAAGTTCAGTGCCAGTGAATTCCTGAACGAACTCGGAATTCATGAGCACTTCTGAAAGCTTAAAAGGTAGAGTTACCTATGGGAAAAGTGCCCATGCGTGAGAAATGCTCATGTTGGTGTGAGAGCGTGAGATTGCATCGAATTCTTGAGACTCTGCTAATTACGCTTGTAAAGCATGATCCTGCGGCAAGGAGGAAGGTTGTAGAGTTTTCAATTTCTTTCCCCCTGGAGCAACCATGCATGTAATTCTGTGATGCAATTTCTGCACTGACTTCGCGATCGTCTTGGTCCATAAACACGCAAAAAATGAACTTGGCCAATATCCAGCCATCTTTTTCGAACATTAGCTTGGTCAATAACCCATATATAGTAGTCCTGTAGCTATTATACACTCAGACATTCATTATATATTTTTTGCTTTTGCAGGAATAATTTTGGAGTATGAGCAGTCTGGATTGATGAAATCTAAGTCAATAGATTTGTTGGATTTAAAACCAACGTAAGTTTGATTCAAATGATAGTTACTGTATTATCATTTGAAAATTGAAATGTTCTCGGACCTAATGCAATTACCAACATTGAAATCAAATGGCATGTTCAGAATTTTTATTTTATTTTCATAATGACGACAAAATGTAGTGTCTCACCAATGTGCTAATGAATAGGGATTGTCTAGTGGTTGCCATGCTAGAGTGGCTGGTTTCTCCATTGTGTTATTTATGTTTACTGATGGTATTTAGGTGATGGTGATCGATTGTTTGTGAGTAACTTGCTTTGATGTGATTGGTTGGGTTTTAGTACCTGTGATTGCATGGTGCTGTTTGGCTAAGAGCATTTACCAGTATTGACCACATTTGTGGACCAACCCTGGTTCATTCCAAAGTAGTTGGTGTCCAGTGTTGTTAGAATTTGGTTTTTAATTTTCCTTGTTTTCCTTGATTCTGTCTTGTACATGTATATATATGTCTTGATCAGTATTGCTGATGCAGATTTTGCATCATTCATATGAAATTATGTCTGAAGAATATAGTGATTTAGGACCCCACATCTGTTAAGACTATAACTAAATGTACAGCAACTAGTTACATGTACATGTGCCTGTATTGCCTGAATGGGGTGGCAATTATGTAACCACAGAAATGTGTTCAGCTCCGCGGATGTACTTCTTTTATCAATTTGTTGGTAATTTCAGTTCTAATTTTGGAAGTTTTTGGGGGTTCCCCGTGACAAGTGTAAAATAATTGTTTGGTGCTAGACAGAGTAAAATTTTGTAGTGTCATTCACTTTTGGGTTAAATTCTGGTTGTGTTGACTTGACTAAGCCACAGGGGATACTAAAAAGGCCTGTTTTTTGTAATTTTTTTTTTAATTTTTGATATTATAATTTTGTGATATACTTTGTTTGTTGGTAGAACGGATGTGGACATGCTTCTTGATGATATTGTTGCCAAGGAACCGTTAATCACACCGTCCAAAATGGAGCAAGTACGGAAGCTGATCCTCAGTATCCCTTAGAAATAAATGTTGCAAGCCATGTTGTTTTTTGTGAACTGATCATTTGAAAACACGTACATGTAATTATTTTGTTTTTTGAAATTTCATGTGATTTTTCCTTTGATTCGTATTTCAATTCACAAAACACTTTGTTTTAATTGGTATTGCTAATGCTACTGTATGTTGTAAACTGCCAACTTGACCTGAGCTGATTTTCAGGGATTTTGTTTGCATCATTCCCAAAATACAAGATTCAGTTTTTAACTGGTTTATATTGCCTTAACCAGTTATTTATCAGGATTGCAGGAAAAGCAAGCAGAAAGCATGGATCACCACTTTTATCTTTTTAAGGTATAACTGCAACATTGAAATGGATAAGATATCCAATCCAACCAACATGTCAAACAATGCACTGGCCAACGTGTTGGTCAACAGTCATCTGATGTGTTTGTCATCAATAATTATTATTGAATAATCTTTGAAGTTCCTATATTGGCGATGTGTTGGTGATCAATTTTTCCCATAATTTTTATCTTAATTGTAAAAGTAAATTTAGCGGGTATATATTGGTGATCAATTTTTTTACTAAAGAGGACTGTTTTTTTATTACTGGTACCTTAATTTTTAACCTATTGACTGCTAGGAGTGGGACTTAATAGATTTTACTCTGTCTTACGCCAGACGATGGTGCTCGTCAAGAGGGGCAGTCCAGGGCAGTTCAGGTCTCAATGGGTTAAATATCCCACCAATGCGTTGGTCAACACTTTGGTTGGACGAGATTCATTACCATTACCATTACCCTGGGTGCATGCAACACCTATTAATAGCTATTTACAATAATATTAGTTCTTGTGAAGTACGTGGAAACTAAGTGACGGTGCAACATCTACATCTATCACTGTACATGCATGTGCAGTTTAAATTGTCAATTACTTTGTCTCAAAGAACAAAATAGAGGATCCGGTTTTGGACTTGATATTCTAAAGAAATACCGGTATCTTGATCAAAAACTATTTTGTAAAACATACAGTGTAAGCAAGCAACATACAGTGTTAAAATTGCATGGCATCATTGTGACACCATTGTCAAGGCAAAGTGAGTAAGTAATGCAAAGATTTAATTGATTTCTGTAGTCACTACGAATTAGCATAATAACAATTAAAGGATCACAAGCTCTTCAAGTGAATACCTTTGGGTGAATCGAGTCCGTTTGCACGTTTAGGGTTGGTTTAAGTTTTGTCATAAAAAGCATCATTAATTAGGCAATCAAATTTTTAGAGCATTTGAGGAAGGCTATATGGAAAAACTTGCTATGTGACGATTTTTTGGATTTTTTGAAGTTTTAGAATTTTTTCTTAAATTTCCACAGATGTATTGGAAATGTAAATAAAAACAATGTTTTTTTTTTTTGGCAGTTTTGCGGTTTATATTTGAGAATTATCGTATGCAAAAACTCCGGCGGTGTCGTTTGTTAAACAAGAAACAAAAGAAACCTTTTGTGTTTTAGATGCATGTGAAATTGAAAGACAAGGTGGTACATTGGAGTTATGTTCGCTAAAATAATGTTCACAAATTGATGATGATTTTTGTTTGTGCCCATCAACGCGTTCGTGGAGGTGGCCGCGAGTATAACCAACATATCCTGCATCGCACAGGTTACATTGAAATTTATAAGCTAAACATTGTTGGTCAACGATGGCTTGACTTCTCGAACTTTAAGGTCTTTGTTGAGTTTTCTGCTGATGAACACGCTCTGAATTGTGGTTTTAATTTTTGAGCTGAGGTCTGTGAGATGTTTTTTCACCACATTAGCAAAAACTGAGACCTGATCTTTAAATAGTATGATAACTTGGATGGAGTGTGTAGTCGTGTTGATTGATGGAATGTGCTGCTGGTCTGGTACCTTGGAATCTACGAACT
>NC_090881.1:7973716-8046216 GCF_036669935.1 Montipora foliosa
ATAGCTCAGTTGGTTCGAGCGTCGCACCGGTATCGCGAGGTCACGGGTTCAAACTCCGTTGAAGTCCTGAATTTGTCAGGCTTCTTGACGCAATTGCAAAAATTGCATTTATAACTGCGAGGATAATAGCTTCACTCGAAAACTCAGTTACTTACCAGGAAAGTCCTCCATGGCTGTCCACAACGTTTAAGACCCCCTGCCTTGAAACTATTCTGTACCCAGAGCTCTCACGGTAAAATAGGCAAGGGGGAACCATGGACACTGGAAATCATCAGCTACTGGTCTGACAAACTCTTCAGCATATTAGATTAGTTTACACTTGACCATCAAAAATTGTATTTTACCAATTCAGCGCAAAAGTCAGGTGTTATTAAATTTTGTTTATCACGTCCTTGAATCCCTGCGTGTCTCCGAGTTCCGACGTCCTCGCGTCCCAGAGTCCCCATGTCCTCAAGTCCCTAAGTCCCAAGTCCCCATCCCACTTAGCCGCGCTTAACCTTGGTGAACTTTTGTATAACAAAGCTGCCAGACGCTCAGAGTGCATTCTTAAACTTGTGGTGAAAAGAAGTTGTGAGGGAACTTGAAAATGATCAACATGTCAGCCTAGAAGCCAAATGAATGTTTCTCAATTCCCTTTTATTTTCTTCAATCTTTCTGGGTTTAGTACTTTGCTAGTAACCACATGTCTTCTCATGGGGCTATTTACCTAAGACTTCTACCATGGTACTACAATGATATACAATACCATGGACACTGGAAATCATCAGCTACTGGTCTGACAAACTCTTCAGCATATTAGATTAGTTTACACTTGACCATCAAAAATTGTATTTTACCAATTCAGCGCAAAAGTCAGGTGTTATTAAATTTTGTTTATCACGTCCTTGAATCCCTGCGCGTCTCTGAGTTCCGACGTCCTTGCGTCCCAGAGTCCCCATGTCCTCAAGTCCCTAAGTCCCAAGTCCCCATCCCACTTAGCCGCGCTTAACCTTGGTGAACTTTTGTATAACAAAGCTGCCAGACGCTCAAAGTGCATTCTTAAACTTGTGGTGAAAAGAAGTTGTGAGGGAACTTGAAAATGATCAACATGTCAGCCTAGAAGCCAAATGAATGTTTCTCAATTCCCTTTTATTTTCTTCAATCTTTCTGGGTTTAGTACTTTGCTACTAACCACATGTCTTCTTAGGGGGCTATTTACCTAAGACTTCTACCATGGTACTACAATGATATACAATACCAAAACAATATGGTGTACTATAATTAGAGCTACATATCCCGCAAAGACAACTTGAATCTCCCGGAAGACCAAATGCAGCTCAGTTGACAATATGGAATATTAGGTGCTGTGTTACTGCACTACCATACGTACGCAATACATGCCAATTTTTTTTAAAGATGACAGGAATTTTTTCTTTGTGACAAATGATAAATAGGCCGGTAGAAAGGTTTTTAACCTCAGAAAAAGATCTGTTTCGTTGTTTGAACATGTGAGCCAAAGGGCCTCTGCTGGCACAACTTCTTGGTGACCCCTTAAATGGTCTTACTGACCCCCGACTCGAAAAAATGACTGGGACACTGCAGTTCAATACCACCCAACTCAGTCCCTTCTGTTTTTGAGTAACACGTACCACAGGCAACCCCGTGCTCATGGAGAGTCTTGTTTACCCCTGGGTAATGGCATTTATCATGGTGTGCACCTATAGCAACTTCAGAGAATCATGTATTCATGTCTAATGCCTAACTTTCAGTGTGATCTTAATAATTATTATTACTACCGGTACATTGTAAATGCACTTGTTGATGTTCGGGTGGAATTAACTCGCTATCAGTCATTGCTTTATCACTTATTTTGTTGTACATCATTGTGATTTCTTTAAGGTTTTGAGAGCACACATCCTTCCACTGACCAATGTTGCCTTCAACAAGTCTGGCACAAGGTAATCTAATGGCCTGAAAGTTCATTGCACATTGTATCAGAGGCTTGTGTTTTTTGAATGTTGGATTAATAGTCATCATTACCAGCTGCAAATCAAGCTTATGCGATTAAGTGCTTGAACTGTAAAATGGACTTCCAATCTGGTGCATTTGGTTTTCTCTTTGCTTGCTGGTCCAAAAGGGGCATTACTAAACGATGAAACAGTGAAACAGCAAAACGAATTCTAACTGACAAAGATTGGATCTGAGAGTAAATGTCATTTAGGCCTACATGTAATTAGGCCTAAAACGTTATTGCCCCTAATATCAGAGTTAATCTGAATCCTAATCTTAAATCTCAATGATTAACGCCTAAAACGATATTTAATCTCAAATCCAACCTTTGTTGGTTAGTACCGGTATTTAAGACTCATTTCCCATTCATATATAATTTAAATTATTAACCTGTTGTACCTCAATTCAGCCTTTATTGCTTCAAGTTTTGAAGGCAATATTTAATGAATTATGTTACAGTAAATTCCAGTGCTGAAAGTTACCTTCACTTTAAATAAAAAGACTCATTTCAGCAGAGTATTGGTAATACGTGTAGAAATGAGTGGATAACACCTTCATGTACAGTTAAGCTTGGCATGTTGAAATTGTGAGGATGGTTATAATAATATATTCATTATCTGAACAGTATTGTATAAAACAAAGTCAGTTACCATATTTTGGTAACTAATCCTGTCAATGACAAAATGAGAGAAACTCAGTTTATATTATATGGAATTTAAATTTGGAAGTCATTGTCATCATTTCTTGTAGCTACAGTGTAATTATATGATCATGATTGTTGCCTTGGGCAAAGAAGTGCAACAAAAAGTGTCCCTGGCCAATAATTTTGTTACATGTAGCTAGAGTGCACTATTTGATGAAGGCTGCTTAATTTTTATTTAGATCTTTTTTTCCATTCACTTCTCAAGTCTGGAAATTTTCCCGGGGGTGTCATGAATATTTCAAGTTTTTGAGAAAATTTGAATTGAGGATGAGGAAAACAGTGACTTTGTAGTGTTTGCTCTCTCGATCACAGACCCTTATAAATTTATTGACAGTAATAGTAGGTGGGTATGAAATAGTAGTCACACTTGTACTGTGTGGGTGAAATCCCTAGCCCTTTAAGTAGCTATTTAAATCAATGATGCAATGAAAAAAAAAAAAGCTATTTCCCTTTTAAAAGGAACATGGGTTTGTAGTGGACGTAGATGTTGTTAACCTTTTCAGCATCAAGGGCCCCCTGATTGACAAGTAAAATTGTCTGGCGTTAGACAGAGCAAACTATCTCTCTCAGGAGGAATATATCTGTTGTAGTTCAAATTTCTGTTGGAAATACTTACCAGTCTGGTTTGACCAAGAATAACATTGAGTGGTGTTTAGTACAAATCTACACAATTTACTTGTAAGCCTAAACACTTGTTCTAGAATGGTTAGCTTTCATGTAAGGGTAGGGAAACTGCCTGAAGTTTAGGAATTTGTGTTAAGCTTTGAATTTAGTGATTATAGAGTTATGCAAGCACTCTTATTAACAGTTGGGATTCCAGGAGGTGTATGACAACTGCAGGTGACATACTGCAGACTGCCTACAATGCAAATAGTGCTGATAAACAGTATTTAAGTACATGTATAGGCACCCATTTGATTAGCACTGATAAACAGCATTTAAGTCTATAATGCATCCGTAGACTGTGTGACTTGCATGTTAACTTGCTTAGTGCACCCTGTTGGCTCGCATTACTTGCAGCCAATTGGCTCACTGGCTTGCACATTGTCGTCACTCTGACGTTTTGAGTGCCCGCCCTTCCTCAGAGCTAAACTCTTTTTTGTCTTTCACATAGTAGGACTACTTTTTCTAATGAAAAAAGCAGTGATATTCTTTCTTTTAATAAGTCATTTGGCAATATAATTTGTTGCTCAGATTTTCAAGTAACAAGAGCAGTATACAACTACCGGAAATTAGTAACCACATTACAATAATGTTACAATGTTATTATTATTTTGTACTGTAACAATATTAATAAACTTCAATTTATCTTGAAATGAAGTTATACTCATTTTTCAAAATGGTCTGTTTACAAGCTCGATCATGTAAAGGAAATTCCTTTGGAATAGTCGAAAGTAACATTTAGTAGCACTGCACAGATCTAATCTTGGAGGAGATATACATTGATTGGTGGACATTTTCTATGCATGGAATAAGCTCATTTTGATAAGTGTGTTAACAACTTTCTGGCTGATTTGTGCGTGATTTCTTGAAGCCACTTTGTCATACTTTCCTCTGTGAGAAATTTGACTCCTGTACATGGGACAAGATTTGAAACAGTTCCCATTTTGAGACTACTTTCTTGTTGTTCCTGTGAAGAGGTTGGCGTTGCTGTAAAAATCATATTCAATTCTTTTCAATTCTTCTTTTACTCTATAAAAATCTATTTCATTTATGCTATTGCATTGGCGTGAGTCTGTCATTTTATCACTGATATATTTACCACAAGTGGCTCTGGTGCCTAAATGTGAATAAATTTTTAAGTTTGGACCAAGAGTGGTCTGGGATTAATAAGAAAATATTCTGGTGAATAATTTAACAAGTTAGGTTGAGTATAAAGGAAAATCTTCAGATTTGTTTGAAAAGTCTGTGAGGGGTGTTGTAGAGGGAGTGGGGGTAAGGGTATGCAAGGAGGGAAATACCTGGAAGGTAAGGAAGGGGGGGGGATAGAACTGTGAAAGAAGGGTGGGGTGGGATAGAGGTAATGGCGGAAGATGAGCAAGGGGTAGGAGAAGTAGAGCGGAAGAAAGGAATTTCGTGTTCTTTTTGAGACCCCCAAAAAACCAAGCCCCTGTTTTTTAACTACACCCCCAAAAAAGGAAAATCCCTTTTTTAGACAGTTGATGAAAATAAACCAGTATAATTAAAATTGTACCAGTTAAACTAGTTTGTACCAATTCAAAAGCAAATTATACACATGTACCAGCAGTCAAAATTGAACTACAACATATCTATAGTAAGTGTGCAGCCCCTGTACAAATTTCTTCAAATTGGACAGTTTCTTTAGACAGACTGGATGTACAGCTGCCCTTCAGCAGCCAAATAAACTAAAAAACGATCAGATTGGAGCACTAATTGTTTCTGATACTATAATTTTAAAACTATTACAAAATTTTCCAAACACAATCATACAGTACACACAAGAGAGTCCATAATTATTACATGTATATGGTATTAATAATAATTAGCCATGCATAATTTATTCCAGTTTTATAACAGGTAGCTATGACAGAACATGTAAAGTCTGGGACACAGCTTCAGGGGAAGAGCTTCAAGTACTTGAAGGACACAAGAATGTGGTGTATGCAATCGCACTCAACAATCCCTATGGGTATGTTGTCACATCTGTTAAAGGAACAGGAACCTCTTTTAAATTAAAAATATAATTATGTACAATGTAGGTTGCATTTGTAAATTGCTTTTAGGGAAAAATATTGATGTTATTCTCAGTATTTTAGTCATTTGAGGAATTTGCAGGCTTTTACATAATGTTTGGTCATCTGGGTTCTCTTTGAAAGCATGCAGTATACAAAAAATTCCTCGAACTGTTTCCCTCTTACTAGATTTTGCAATTACAAAGCACATGAGAGTCACTTACATTTAGGTAAAACCTATTTGAAACTGCATGGTGACCCTAACATTTTCTGGCAATGAGAATAAGAAGCCGTGAACTATTTTTAAAATTAGGGATAGACCCACTCCCCTTCTGGTGCAAAGATTCATTTTAGCAAAAAAAATATTTTGGGGTTAGGGGCACTTTAAGGGCACGTTCGATTGACCATGTTCCGGAATAGGAATACATGGAATAGAAGTTAGAAATCCTTCGTTTTTGCGGGGATTCACATTAATATTGTCAAACATCTGCTAAAATGCAATTTTAAACATAGCTTTATTATTCTTGTTGCTGCAAAATGCCATACATAGTGTTTTAAATCATCACTCCACGTATTCTTATTCCGGGATAGGGTCGAATGCACCCTAAGTTAATTAAACTAATTATACCGGATGGGTATATACATGTATAGTATGACTTTGTGTCCTTAAGTTTGGTTTTGGATGATTTTATGTGTTAATTTCCTTGTGATAGCTACAAATTAGCTAGTTTTGTCCATTATACAAGTCATGTAATTATTTTCAAGATACAGGTGTAGTGTAGTTTCATAACTTCCCTTCATTGCTTTTCTGTAGTGACAAAATAGCAACTGGCTCTTTTGACAAGACTTGTAAGGTGAGTGTAAGTTTGAGAGCGGTATTAAATTGAATCTAGAGATGTCTTGGATCCTGTGCTTGCTATAATTACCTGGTTAATTCCGAGTTGGACATATGTAACAGCCAATTACTGACTTTATCTAGACTACATGTACTTGTACAGGTATGCTCTCCTGCTCAATTTAATTTACTATAATTACTGACCTCATTTCTGATCCATTTTGCAAGTTACACCTGTATGTTTCCTTGTTTCCAAAAGTTCAATTATGACCCTCGCTGGTTATAGATTGCACTGGGAAAACTCTGGGCCATTACTACAGTGTAAGTGGTTGGCTTGCAGCCTTGGTACAGTGCAGGGCTCAGGGGCATTCAACAATGAGAGGTCTATCTACAGTGTACATCTAGAACTCATGGAAACAATCTGGTAAAATTTAAGAATCCGATCCCACCAACGCGTCGGCCAACGCGTCGGCCAACGCGTCGGCCGACACACCACCGACACACGACCGACACGTCGGCCAACACACTACCGACACGTCGGCCGACACACTACCGACGCGTTGGCCGACACACTACCGACACGTTGGTCTAAACACTACCGTCACGTTGGTCTAAATACTTACTCTTTATAATTTTGTTAGTTCTTTCAGTTGGAAGCAAGAACAACTCCATAAGGAACGACGAAAACACCATTGGCAAATAGCCGCCATTTTTAAAATGAAACACTAGTACCTAGGTCTGCTCGATGTTTTGGCAAGGGTCGGCTACTTTGCAAGTCGACTAACCTGCTTATTTTTCATGCATTATAAAGGACTGGAAATCTGCATAGCCCAGAGGAACATCAGATGCAGCCAGGAACTTAAGATCTGAAGGCCCAGTTTGATGAGCTTGAAGAACAGCTAGCGCAGGCCCAACAGGACGCCGATGAGATGGCAGACTTGGTCCGGCAAAATGAACTGGAAATGGCCACCTGCAAAGATCAGCTGAAATCCAAAGATGACCGCATTAAGACCCTGGAGCAGCAGCTGCGAACCTTGCAGAACTCAGATCCACCAGCTGCAACAAACCATGAAAGTGCTGCGAAGGTCGACCGCAATGACCTTACTGAAATCCATCGCCGATACGCAGCAGTGCTCTCCATTATGACCGAGAAAAAGTGTAACAGAACTCAGATCCACCACAGTCGGCCGACAGTCGACCGTCAGTCGGCCGACAGTCGGCCGACAGTCGACCGACAGTTGGCCGACAGTCGGCCGACGCGTTGGCCGACGCGTTGGCCGACGCGTTGGTGGGATCGGATTCTTAAATTTTACCAACAATCTTACATAATTAATTACTTTTGTGGTTAGAACTTCAGTTTGTAGCAGTTACAATTACGTATTTTACACAAAATGTATGCAGTGGACTGTGAGTACATGGTACTTAAATGTAGTGTTCGTGTTATCATTGATATTTGCAGTTGTGGAGTGCTGATACAGGAAAATGTTATCACACCTACAGAGGTCATACAGCTGAAATTGTAAGTAGTTTAATTGTTTTGGTATGTGTATTTTATTGTGTAATGAATAATATAATACAGTCAGCACCAAAAGAAATGCATGGAGAGCGCCAACAACTAATTATAGTCAAAGAGTAAAAACTTTCCATGGTTAATTTTAATTTTCAAAGACTATTAGAAGCTGTGCTGAGATAACTGCCAATGACTGACATCTTGAATGATATCAACTAGCTTCAATAGTACACTCTCCACTTAAAGTTGATTCCACTGTGTGCAAAACCAGTTCTTTTACCGATTGTTCTGCCAATGAAGTCTGTCATGGCTGTTATTTAATTTATGACGGTGGGTTTCAGACTACTGATACATGTACTAAAAAATGTAGCATTTTCTGGTTGGATCGTCATGTTGCAACCTGCAGTTCCAATCTAGATCTTTGATTTTTTCCTGCAAATTAATTTGGTCCTCAACAAAAAGTAACCATTTTGAGTGCAATTTATGAATGCACCTTATTATGCAAGTTTTGTTTTTGGTAGAGTTAATTACACTTTTATTCTGACTAGTGTAAAGTCTGCCCTTTTAGAGCAGATCCTGACAAGACTAATGACTGTGAGTTTATGGCAGGTGACTTTATCAAATGCCTTTTCTCATGGTCATTATAGGCAACATTTTAAAACGGAGTGTTCAATAGTATTCTCAGCTGGTAGAGGTCAAGGTTAATATTGCATAAGCTATAGTGCATCTTCTAATCCCTTGTGAAAGACAGACATGTCTTCTGCTCTGATATAGATTGTATATTAAAGGTAAAGGGTAACATGTGACAGTGAACTAGCGTTACTGATAAACTTTAGCCCCCTCCCTCTGTCAGTGCTCTGTTTAGTCGGGTATTCAAAGCTTCAACTACTGTACATGGATCAGGCGATGCTTGAAACAGATTTTGATCAAATGAGACAGGGATCGAATTGGCAACCTCCAGATTAGGCCGTGCACTATTCGATTGGGCTGCAGATATGCCTGTCTCAATATATTTAATTCATCTGCATGTGGTGCAAAACGTTTTAATTTTTGGTATTTCTTGTGTGTGGTTAAAGTAATCACTGATTCAATGGAATGAATGTAATAAAATAAAATAATATACAGTAAAGTTTTTACATACATACATACATTCTTTATTTAACAATGCAGGTTAAGAGATTGCAGTGAAAGCTGATCTGGACATGCTATGTATAAATGTGTAAAATCATCAGTGTTTTTGAATGTTATGGTAGAACTACGACCAAAAGATATTCTGCCAAATTATAGATTTGGAGTGTTTTACAAGATTTGCTTTAAACGATGCAAAAGAAGGTAAAGACTTGATATTTACGGGTATACTGTTCCAAATTGTACTGGCTTGATGAGTGAAGGAATCATTATTTCCTTTCCAGAAAGTACGGGTTAGATCAAATTTAAGGTTCCCTCTTAGATTGTAGTTAGTTGCGTGCTTAATAAAGAGATTTGTGATACTGGGTGGTGCTAAGTTATAATAAGCTTTGTAAACTATGCATGCCAGTCTCTTTTTGTAAAAATATGATAAGGAGTGCCATTTGACTTCAGATAAAACTTTAAGCTTTGGGATAGAGGGGTCAAGATTATGAACAAGTCAAGAACAAGTCAAGCAGCACAGATTCCTCCAAAAGCTGTAATGAACTTGAACAACCCCATGGAGAAATACAATAAATGTGCTTGGTAATGTGCCTTTAAAATAGATATACGCTAAGGTGGGAGGTCAAATGACTTAATCTGTTTAAGTTTGTTTATTTTTGCATTAAAGCAAAGCTTATTGTCTTATGTGACTCTCTTAATCTGTTTAAGTTTGTTTATTTTTGCATTAAAGCAAAGCTTATTGTCTTATGTGACTCAGACTTGATGATTGAGTTGTACAGTTAATCAGATGATTGTCCAAGATTATAGGTTGAATTGGTCCAGTGAAAGGAGACTTGGGTATAAACATAATTTTGGTTTTAATAGGATAAATTTACATGCAATTGAGTAGTGCCCAGCTATGAAGTTGTTGCAAAACCTTTTTGGATGTGGACAGCAATTAATAGAGTCAACAGATTCACCAATCACAAAAGCAGTTGAATCGTCGGCAAACATTTCCATATTTGAAGAACTTGATGAATCTAGACAGCTTGGGAGGTCATTTGTGAAGATGGTAAAAAGTCTGGGACTATACAATACTTTATTTCAAAATAACATACAAACATAGTTATTGAGAAAAAGGAAACCCAGAGGTAACAGCCCTATATCAAGGGTCTCCTAAAGAAAAGAGGTCATTTGAAGTCACTATAAAAAACTAGTTAATAGAAATATGAAAAAATCAGATAAGAAACAGATAATTATCATAAATAAATATAAAATGGCCGTTCAATAAATATTCATATGATTCTTCAGTCTTGATTTAAACTTACTAACGTTAGGGCTATCGCGAAAATTGAATACATTAATAGGAAGATCGTTCCAAGGTTTGATAATTCTGACAAAGAAAGAATTTTTATAACAATTCAATTTTGCGAGTTTGGTTTGTAACTTATATGGATGGTTTGATCTCGACTTAGTGTTCCTGCACAATTCAAAATAGTCATTGAATTTTAATCCATTCAGATTGAATACAATCTTATAGCATTCCACCAGGGAAAGAAAATCCCTCCTTAGTAAGGACCCCTGTGGTACCCCCGAGGGAATCTTCATTGTTGTAGAATTGTAGCCGTTGATTGAAACTTATTGGTTTCTGTTACAGAGATAATCTAATGAAGATCCAGTTTAAGGCATTATTGTATATACCAGAAGCTTGCAGCTTTGGAGGAAGGAGATGATGGGAAACACATGTAGTCTAAAGCTTTTTGGAAATCTATAAAGATTACGCTGATAGATTTCCCATGATTTAGAGCGTATCTCCATTTTTCTGTCATGTGAAGTAGTAAGCAACTCCGTAGATCTGCCTTTCCGAAAACCCCATTGTGAGTTGCTTATAGCAGATTATGGTGCTCCAGAAAAGCATCCAGTTGTTGGCAGACCAGACTTTCTAATAACTTGCTTGATTGACTGAGCAAATAAACCGGACAATAGTTTCCACAATTCAACTGGCAGGCTTTTTTGTGGATGCAGCGTACTTTTGCTGTTTTCCACTTTTGAGGAAATTTGCAATCAGCAAAGCTCTTTTTTGCAATAATGTAATAGCTCTCAATGAAGGCATATCCAAGTAAGCGAAGCACTTTGCTGTCAATATTATCAGGTCCAGAGACCTTACCCTCTTTAATATGGTGTTTTGTGCAATGTGATAAGAGTTCCTGATTAACAGTTAAAGATGGATGAGTAGGGGTAATTCTGTAGATGTAGTTTGTTAGTAAAGGAGGATAAGGCACAGCATTAGTGTTCAAGGTGGAGCAAATATTTGTAAAGTAAGAGTTGAAAGCATTTGCTTTCAGGATATTATCTGTTAAAAGCAATCCTTGCGAATCTGTGATGGGCCCAATTACGGAGAACTTGTTGGTGCCTTGATATAATTTGACTGTTTTCCAAAATTCTTTGCTGGATTTCACATTGCAGAATTTATCCTTCTATTAAGCTAGTTCAGCAGATCTTAATAACGTAGTGCAGGGATTTTTTTGTTCATCCATGGCAAACTACTGGTATTTGATTGAATTTACACTTTTCTGATAGGAATATGATGATTGATGATCAATCAATTTAGTTATACAGTCAGAGTGTCCCATGCCCAGACAGAGTCATCAATGTCATCAAAAATGTCACATATGTTCCAAGGAGCAGTTGCAAATCCTGTTTTAACGCAGAGATGTTTACTTTAATTTCTTAAAATCCCGAATTATTCTAAAAGTTGGTTTTTGATAGTTTGGTCTAAGATTTATTGTAGTATTATGTCAAATGGTGGTCAGAAATTCCAAGGTTGCAAACACCATGATGAAGAGACTTGTGACTAACTGAAGTGATGATCAGGTCAACGGGAGTAGATAAGTTGCCAGCAATTCTGGTGGGAACATTGATGACATTCTTTAAATTAAACTTGCTAAGTAGTTGTAGAAAATTCCGCGTCAGAAGTAAGTCTCCAGAATTGGTAGAGGATGGTAGGAAATCCCCCAACAGTACAATGTTTGAGTGCTTTCTCCAAAGATTCTCCATCAGCAGAGGAAATTCATTGAAGAAGTTTACTAATCCGGAGGTCTGTAGATGGAGCCGACTAAACGTTTTTGAGAGTGAAAGGAAATGTCCACCCAACCATCCTCAATTGGGGAGTTATCTGATAAATCCTTGAGATTCAGCAAAATATATTAATGAACCGCTGCCTTTCTTGCCATCAGATCTGTTCCTTCTAGTGATTTTATAGCCAGTTATGTTTATTGATGAGTCTTTTTTTCTGCTCCGAAGATGAGTCTGGGTAATGCCAAAATGTCAAACTTGACGGCAAATAACAAAGCCTTAACTTCATTTATTTTGCCCAGAAGACCATTGCAGTTGAGGTGACCGGGTTTTAAGCCCTGTTCAAATGAAAATGAAAAGTATCCAGTAGGAGCACCAAGTAGCCGACAAAATTCGGGTTTTTGTGTAGCGTTCTAACACACTTCCCAGTGTTCAACTCTAACACTTGCCCGATTGCCAACCAGCTTTGAAAGGCTTAAAGAACATACTATTGGACAAATGGCATTTAATTCAAACCAGCCTAATCTCAAAGAGATTTTCAAGGAATCTCCCTTGATCTCTTACAGAAAAGGAAAAGCCAATAGAGATGTGCTTGTCAAAGCAAAACTGGGAAGGCTACTAGAACACAATGGACACACAGCAGGAGTCGCGTTGGTCTGTCAAACCCATTTTACTCACGTTACACAAAATTGACATTTTTGCAAGCCTCCTTAATAGGCAACAGGTCTTTAGAAGGTGGGCAACCGAAAAAACCATGGGCAACCAAAAAAACAAAACTGGTTTGCCAAAGGGCAAATCAGTTAAAAAGTAAGTGCCAAACACTGCTTTTGCTCCTCATGACGGCTTGACCACTTGAATACAGTATGGTCATCTAAAGCAATCTTCTTTATTCCTACATTGTCATGCCAACAGCTTTTTGTGCTAATGGGAAAGGCCACAGAAAAGGGTGTGAGAAAGCATGATGTTTTCCATTAACTGTCAGTCTGATTAAGTGGACAGATCACGTTATGAATGAAGAAGCTCTAAGATGGGATCAGGAACCATGGAGAGACATTGTAGTGGAAAGAAGAATCAATTTTGTCTTGTAGGTCATGTGTTAAGTAAATAAACATCGACACCTTTATGTGAGAACACCCAAAGTGACAGTGGCATGTATGCCAAATCAAAGGAGGTGTATAATGTACAAGTGTAATAGACCAAAGAAGACCTGGAGTACCACAGTGAGAGTTGACTTGAAAGCCCTGCGGATATCTTGTGGGAAGTGCTGGCTAAAGACAGACAGATTGGAGAAGACTTGGGGTGCATTGTTGATATGGGCCAAGAGGAATTAACTAAAAATGATACCTTTTAAATGTAAGATTCTGTTGGTGGATCTGAGGTTGATAAAAGCTGAGGAAATGGAATTCTCTCTTTCTTTTGTCAGGTTAATGATTGAACCTTGCAGTTGGCCAGCTCCCACATGCCTTGATACCAGTAGCTCAGTTGGTGGAGCTAAGTACATTGCTATGCGACAATTTACACTTAAAACGGCATGGTGCCCCATGACCATGTATATTTAAAAGAGGATTTTTGTCAATATCTGAAGAATGGACCCAATTAGAGCCAAGTGTTGTAAAGTTTTCCTTTCTTGCACTGTCTCTTGGCTCTGACATTACCATGTGCTCCGAGCCCTTCTGGATCCAGATCATACATTACATCATAAACCTGGTCTCTGGTGACATTAAGGCCATATTCTAATCAGATTTTTTTGTGTATTGCTCTGTATCCTAGGAGCTAATACTAGGACCCTAGGTCACATTCCACTGCTGCTTTCTTTCAAAGTAACAAAGCCTTCGATCAAGGGAACGAACACTCAAGGATATTGATACGCTGGAAAGTCGCGTTTCAGAAAATCCAGTGCTTGGGATCTTTGCAAGCCTTGCTGGGTGTAATTATCGATTCAGAGCTTCTTCACAGTTATCACCTTCAGTCCGGGTAGCCTCATGCACATCTGCCATATTGGCTAATAAACTGAGTGCACACACATTGCACAGATTAAAGTATTGAAGCACGCATAGCATGATGGTAGTGGCAGTGCTGGGCCACGGTGAAATTCATTTTCACTTGCTTTTCAAGTTTCATTTTATATTGAATTTTTATTTCAGTTTTGGCTGTACTTCGATCTTAGTTTTATCTTGAAGTTCAAGTTTTACTTTTGCATTCTATGTACTTTAGAATTTTGATTTCATTTCTCACTTCTGTTTGCACTTATCGTACAAAACTATTCGAATTTTCAGTGGCAATGCTTGGCCACCATACGCCATGATTCCTATTAATAATGAAGGACTTCTAGCACTAAGAAGGGACCAACCCCATTGCTATGGTCTCCATTGTCGTTGGAGGCAGAGAAGAGAGACCCTGGGAACAAGGTTGAGCAGAGACCTGACATGAAAACACTTTTGCATGCCTGAATGTTTTAGTTCGGACATGTATACGTGTTTTTCTTTTCCAACAATTATAAATATATTATTATTATTATAGTAAGCATATGAATAGTGTTGCCAATTGCAAGCTAAAATGCTAACATGGAAAAGAATACAATGGACACAAATCTCAACTCTACAGTAACACAGTGCTTAAATGTAATAAACTTGAAGCCCTGTACCCGACAAAAAAAGGATGTTTATCAGAGGAAACAGGATGAGGCATCCAAAAGGTGACTATAGGTGTGTCACATACCAAGGGTTGTAATAACATACATGTAGTGTGGCCTCCATGGAGTCAACTATGGCAACAACATTACTGTTACATGTCAAAGATCTGTAAGACCCCTCTTTTAGAGTGATGTGGTGTGATACTGTACCTTCATAGTTGTTAGATGTGAAGGTTGTGATCATGATTCCTAATAATTTGAAGATCTTGCTAGCAGAGGACTAGCTGTTATCTGGAGGAAAGATCAAAGAGGCCCATACAGAAAGGGGAGGGATGCTCGTTGTCTCGCTTAGGGGTGTAAATTTGAATTTTGGTCTCACGTAGGGTGTTCTGGGCAAAATGCAATCATATGTGGCTGTGAAGGTCTCCTTTAGGGTTGTGCAGGAAGAAATATAAAAGTGTATCTTTACATTTTTATATTTCTTCACATAGGTGAAAGTATTGGATGAGAATGTCTTTTCCATCATTAAAAGGCACTGTGTTTTTGGATTATTTCTCTGTGTTTTAGTACGGTCTCTTTTGGGGGTCAAAAAAGCCTGGGCCATGCCCAATTATCAAGTTTTATTTTTTTTGGTGTACAGGTGTGCTTGGCATTTAATCCACAAAGTACTATTGTGGCCACTGGAAGTATGGACACAACAGCCAAATTGTGGGATGTACAGAAAGGAGCAGAAATTTCAACATTATCTGTTAGTGTTAAAGACACTTAACTCTCTTCAGTGTTCTTACATGTAATTTAAGTGAAGTTCTGCTGCTTGGCTTATGCACTAGATTGTTTGCATGTGACATGACTGCCATATTGGTGTACCTTAGCAATGAAACGGTGGCTATTTTTTTGAATGTGATCAATTCTCAGGGAACTGAATTTCATTTTAACAGAATTATTTCCTTTTGTTTAGGTAAGTCAATATGGCGACTGGTCACATCCGTGAATTAAACAACTGATATAAGCTTCACATTTTAGTTATGATTACTGCTTTATTCCACAAATGCGTTAATGTAGAATATTTTTTGAATATTATAATTATTATGAAACGCTCTAACCAAATATTTTATGGCACATCGGCAGTAAACTAACAATGACTCAAAAAGCCCCCATTTTCAGGGATGCTGAAAGAATATATTAATTTGGTGGCTCAGGTTTTATCCCCTAAGACAGATACAAAAACTGAGACTGATAGGCACCAATGCCTTTCCAAAAGAGATTCTTTTTCTAGCCACTTAAATTTTCTGTACACATTCGTCCCTTCCCCCCAATGCAGTGATGACAAAATTCTCCATATTTGTGTTTGTTGAGTTTCAAAATTCAAATACATACTTAATTGACCACTCCCCGTAGGGACTTTTCAGGGCCAATGAAACACTGCAATCAATGAAATGACAGAGAAGTCTCTCCCTGACTTATACATGGAAAAGACAGACATGGTTTTACGCCACTTGTATTCTTGCTTGACACTTCTCATTGCCTGTGTTCTGTCTCAGACCTCAAAAATGCAAGATGCATGTTTCAAGGATCAATGTTTTTGTGACATGATTGGTTTCTCAGGAGCCATCTTGACACATGTATGTCATTCCCTCTGAAATTTAAAGTGCTCTTTTCTCAGAACAAGAAATGCCACCCAGCATGCGAACTTTCAAAGAAATCAATGGGGCCTGAATAATTGCTTATTTTAGGTTTTGATGATGACACAAGAAAATGCTGGACTTTTGTTTTCACACATAGGGTCATTCAGCAGAGATCATATCTTGCACATTTAATACAACTGGTGATCAACTGCTGACAGGTTCATTTGATCATACTGTGAGTGTATGGGATACAAGAACAGGCAGGTGTGTATAATCGTAGAGCAAACTTACTTAGGATTGCTCTGGCGCAGTGCTACATGTACTAGCAACAGTGCATACATGTAATAAATTAAAGGACGACCTTCAACCGACGGGCATTGCGTGCCGTCGAGCAATTTTCATATATGAAAATCCCACCAAAGCTGAAATCCATCCAATCAGATCGCTACTATAAGCAATGCGAATGTCTATAACAGAAAGAAACGGTTGAAAAGTCTCTGCAACCTTAAATAATTATTTCAATGGAGTTGATAATGTAAATTGGCCACCGTACAGAGATTCTAAAAGCTGACGTTTCGAGCATTAGCCCTTCATCAGAGCGAATCGAGGCATTATGGGTTACGTGTAGTTTTTATAGCAGAGTAGGAGCTAAGAAAAGATAAGAATGACAGAATTCCATTCACCCTCACTTTCCATCCTCATAATCACGCAGTCAAAAGTATCATTCTTAATAATTTTAAATTACTCCAAAATGATCCCGAGACTGGTAGAATCTTTTCGCAACCTCCACTTATTTCATTCAAACGCGACAAAAGCGTAGGCAACTTTTTAGTTAGAAGCGCGCTCAAAACTAACGAGCAACCCGGCACTTTCAAATGCGCCCGCTCACGATGCAAAACTTGTCTTTTCATTGTTAACACTAGCAAGATATCGGGACCTAAGCGATCTGTTAAGATCACCGATCGTTTCACATGTACCTCCGCAAATGTCATTTATTGCATAACCTGTACGTTATGCAATAAATTATACATTGGCGAGACAGGTAGACGACTAGGTGACCGATTCCGCGAATACCTTCGCCATGTTGAGACGAATGACAAAGATGCATCTAAGCCAGTCGCTCGTCATTTTAGTCTCCCTAAGTACTCCAAAACACACATGGCTATCTGCGGCCTTTCCCTACATCTAGGTACGACGGAAAGCCGCAAGAATCTAGAACAAAAATTCATCTTCCAAATTGGCACCCTTAATCCTCGCGGTATTAACGAACGCTTTTCATTTAATTAATATATTCCTATTTTTCACGTTGCCATGTTACCACCAATAGCGTAGCTCCTACTCTACTATAAAAACTACACGTAACCCATAATTCCTCGATTCGCTCTGACGAAGGGCTAACGCTTGAAACATCAGCTTTTAGAATCTCTGTACGGTGGCCAATTTACATTATCAACTCCGTTGATAAAACCAAATTTTTGTATACTACTTCCCCACCGACGCAGCACCACAGTTTCTTTAGAAACTACCCCCTTCTTTCTACATTAAAGTTTGTTGGAGGTACTTTTGGCTATTACTGCCATTTCTGTTCAACTGTAAGGGATAAACTTTTTTTGCACAATGCACATGCATGCTTTTCAAACGAGAGAATGCTGTCATTACCACGCAACTGTGTCAACTGTACAATGTGCTAACGCAAAGTTAATGTTTGTTTGGAGCATGAGAATCTGATTGAATCAATTCACATGCAGATTTGTCAAAATTCCCTGCATTTGTTCAGGTTTTCATGCAACATTGAGCAACAAAGTCTTTTACAAATTCCATTAAATAGTCTGGAGCAAACTCTTTCAGCGATTTGTTCGTCAGTAAGAGTATCTTGTAAATTACTCTCTTCTTGATTGGAAGCCAGTGAAGTTTCCTCAATACTGGTGTGATATGTTCTTGCCTCTTGGTTCGCGTAACCAATTTTGCTTCGGAGTTTTGAATTCGCTGAATCTTCAGTGGAGATTTCTTTATCTGGAAGCCCGTATAAAAAGCTGTTACACTGGTCGAGTTTAGATGTAATCAGGGCATGGCTGAGTTTTTCCGTGGCTGCATTGTCAAGATATTGTCTAACTTGCCCAACACGTCTCAGAGAGAAAGATGCAGATTTGCAGAGTTGGTTGACATGTGCATTCATGTCAAGATGGCAGTCTAGTGTTACACCAAGATCACGGACTGAAGACGCAAGCACTACGTTTGATTTACCAATGGTGATCTCAGAAAGAAGGTCGTCTGGTTGAAATCGAGAGGGCAACTGTATGACATCCGTCTTTGATTCGTTGCATACTAACTCATTATATGCCAACCATTCAAAGATAGGCTCAATGCATTTCTGAAGATTAGAAACGCCACTCTGTAAAAGAGACGTATCAATCGATACATAAACTGTGTATCGTCATCATGGACAGCACAGTTGAGACCATAGCTTTTAATAATGTCTTCAAAAGGTGCAACATACAGAGAGAACAAAGATGGTCCGAGCACAAAGCCCTGTGGTACACCTCAGGCTAAACGGATCAGTTCCGACGTCTCATCACCAAAATTGACAGACTGCATGCGCTCACTCAAGTAAGATTTGAGCCAATCAAGAACTGTACCATAAATACCATAACGGTCCTGGAGTCTCTTGAGAAGTATCTGATGATTAACCATGTCGAAAGCAGAGATCAGGTCCAGCAAAACGAGGATGACATCATTGTTGTTGTCTAACGCCAAGCTGATGTCATTATGGACACGGAGTAATGCTGTTTCTGTACTGTGGTTAGGCCTGTAGGCAGACTGCATTCGAGCATAGAGTCCATAAACTTGCAAATACTGATGTAGCTGATTAGATACAACACGTTCTGTTGTTTTCGATAAGAAGGACAAGTTTGTAATGGGACGATAATTCTTGAGAAGCTCAGGATCAAGATCTTTCTTTTTGATGATAGGGGTGACCAAGCCATGCTTAAATTGCGAAGGGAATACGCCAGTCATAAGTGATGAGTTGATAATTGCAGTGATAGGGTGAACCAAGACATCAATGCACTTCTTTATAAGGACGGTAGGTATCGGGTCCAAGCTACAGGACTTCGTTCGTGATGACATCATGACTGATTTAACATCTTCAGATGTCACTGGCCTGAAGGTACTCAGCTCATAACTTGATGGCGTAGGTTGCTTGTCATAACGATGACAATCGCCAATGTCAGAAGAAGCCATTAACTAGTCCAGTAAATCAGAGATCTTAGAATCAAAGAAAGTGCAGAATCGTGTAGCAAGTTCATGCCGGTCAGTATGGGTAGGCAGGATTATCTTGTTCTTTACAGTGAACAGCCCATCAACGAGATTGAAGAGTTCAGATTGAGTCGATGTAGAGATTTTATCAAAGTAGTAGTTCCTCTTTGCATTTTCAACAGGAGTGTAGTACTCACTTGCCTTCTGTTGGTAAACTTGTTTTTTGATTTCAAGGTTTGATATTTGCCATTTTCAATCCCATCGACGGTTTTCTCGCTTTAACTCACGAAGATGATCAGAAAACCAAGGAGAAAACGTTGACATTCTTAGCTTGACTGATGCGTGGGTGTCCCTTAGATCAGAATCGTATTGTGTAACAGCAACATCCACATCAGATGACCTATTGCACCTGATTGATGTATTAGCGACATGTTCCACAAACAGTTCTAGGTTGATGTTTTGAAGTTTCCGTCGCTACTTAAGACTTTCGACAAGACAGGGCGAGGAAAATCGCTCAGGAAAGTTATAGCATCGTGATCAGATGGCATGCTGAGTAAGACCTGAAGGTTGGTTACCAAATCATCGTTAGAACTAGTAATTACCAAATC
The DNA here is from genome assembly GCF_036669935.1 of Montipora foliosa. NCBI lineage: Eukaryota > Metazoa > Cnidaria > Anthozoa > Scleractinia > Acroporidae > Montipora > Montipora foliosa. The sequence goes on from NC_090881.1 coordinate 7,993,752, forward strand.
CAAGATGTGTCCATGATTGTGTGTGGGTCTTGTTACATGGTGATTCAAACCCGCAGAGTTGATCAAGTCGACGAGTTGGACAACATCATTACCTGTTGTACCAATGTGGAAGTTAAAATCCCTGGTGATTAAAAAATGGTCGGGCGTTGCCGCTAGGTTTTCAACAAGTTGAGAGAAATCATCAAAGAACATGTTCGAAGTTAAGCCATTTTTCTTGGAGGTTGGAGGTATAGTAAAAAACCTGAGCAATTTACTTCCAAGAGAGATTTTCAAATCAAGGCATTCAATTGAAGTAAATAAGCTATCATTGACGTTTTGCGTCACGGTAATCCCTTTACGGAATATCACAGCAACACCACCACCACCAGTAGAGTTTGTCCTCGGTGTATGCACAATGTCGTAGTCGTTAAGAGTGTTGGCAATATCAGCCAGTGTCCTGTCATCTCGATCATTGCCAGTCAACCATGTTTTTGTAATAGCCATGATGTCCATTAGTTTTGCGATGCAATAAAATCAGTCAAAACAGTTGCTTTGTTCTTTATAGATGTGGCATTCCAAGAGGCAACGCGTTCTCTTGGTTGATATTTCAACGGGATCGGTTTTGAGATTTTTTAAGTTCGACTTTGGCACGGCTGTAGCACGACGCTTGAAACCATTTAAGAATTTGACTCTGCCGTGTAGCACGGCAAGCTCTGTCGTGCTACACGACTTTAGCACGGCATGGTTTCAAATGGTGTGCTATTGCCGTGCCGAAATAAATAAATAAATGAATGAATAAATAAATAAATAAATAAATAAATTATAATAACATTATAAAAGTGGATAAACCGGTTTCTTGTGACTGGGATGCATGCGCGTAGAAAGAGTTCCTGGGTGCGAGTGAAAAAAATGGCGGCATTCATGAGAACCCTTCCGCCTGTTGCAGGAGGGAATGTTTCAGAGGCTGAAGAAGATTCTTGCTCACTGGGTGTGGATGAAGGAACAAACGTAAGCTCAACATAAACATTTGTACAATGAGAAGACCATGGATCTTTTTACTCCAACTGAAAATGTGAAAATGCAGCTCACTGCTGAAAAAATACAACAACAAACTCCATGTCCTTGTTTTTCATCCCATAATTTCTTAGTTAGTTTCTTTCTTATCAAATCAACTTGCTGATTAGAGTTTCGTAGTGGAGGATACTGACACATACCCAGCAGAGCCCTAATGGCATCTCTGTCGCTTCTTTCTCCTGCGGTTGGATCAACGGTTAAATCCAGCTTACGTGAAATGGTATCTCCTAAATCCAGGAGGGACATACATGAGAGAGTCATCATTTTCAAATACTCTGGGCTATTTTCACACTTTCTTAGCAGGATCCTCCATCGACCTTTCAGCTGCCCATAGGCACCCTCAGTTACCATCCTTGCCCTACTTAAACAATAATTAAAATACCTTTGCTCTTGGGAAAGGATGGCATTTGTATATGGTTTCATTAATCACGTTGAAAACTGAAATGCTGAGTCCCCGTTTTTAAGTGGAGATACACGTATCCCATCAATAACTTTCGCAATATTTGAAATGACTGTTCCTTATTGCACTTTTCTCCACAAATTGGTTGATTGGAATATAATCGAGTCGTGAGAGTTTCCCGGGAAGCCACATCTTCCCCACTTGAAACGGTACCTCGCATCTACTAGTGACATTCAAACAAGAGAATAAAAGTTTTTTGAACTCAGCCTCATCCTTTGGAAAATGATGGGTGACACACTCAGCCCAAAGGTTTTTAACGATTGCCTCACAAATTTCCTGCACGATTGTTGAGACAGTGGATAGTCTAAAGCCAGTCATTTGTGAGATGGTATAATAATAATCTCCTCTCCCAATGCGGTATGGGCAGATACCTAGCCTACACCCTGGAGAAATCGGATTTTCTGCAACGGTTTGTCGTTGTAATGTAGCTCTTGAAATTCTAAAGGTCTTCTTACACGTTGCATCCGAATATGTCCTCCAGACAGTATCCCACCATCCTAAATTTCTGTGTAGTCGACGGCATGATGGCAGTGCACTTGCCTCTGTAGATGTCAGCAAGATAGTGATCAAACAACAGACGAGGATCACTAATCTTTTTCTTCTAGCAATGGCATGGGGTAATAAGGCCTGCTGCAATAGTCGCTTCCTTCTCCTTGCAGCCTGGGCTTGTTTAAAAAACACGAAAGTGCGCAAACGTTCGTCAAATCCCCCGTCAGGAACACCCTCCGGATTTATCCGTAATACCGATGGTTCAAGATCGTCTCTTTTGTAAAAGCCAATAGTTAAGCTCGATGTTTGAAACCAAGTCGTGCCAATGTCGTACCACATTCGAGCGAAATTGAATTTAGTGCGGCACGACTTTAGCATGGCGTTTGAAACGGACCTAAGATGAACACCGTTGCATGGGTTGTTGCGTTGGCGTATTTACACGTAGTTGTCAATTGTGAAAGTTTGTTTGAAATTAGAGTAATTAAGTAGTAAGGACATCTGTGATTACTATTTTTTGGAGGGTATCGCTCCATTTTTGGTTGGAAAGAAGGAGGAGCTTTTGGATTGTGATTTCTATTGGCCTTAATTAAAGGCTGTCTTGTATGAGAAGTGATTAACCGAGCAAAAATAACAAACTGTATGATGCACATCTTCATATGAATTACATGTAATAACAAATTGAATACACAAGAAAAGAAGGTTGACTTTTCTTTCCTTATCTTATCCTTTTTGCCTGATAACGACGCAAGTAAGATAGTATCAACACATTAACACATAATAAATCCTTTCTAGCATTAATTTTTATTTTCTCATAATGTTTAGAAGATTGTTTTTGTTTCCCAAATTTTATGTTTCTGATGGGAAAACAAGTTTTGTGTACATTGCAATTTAGTGACTTTCGCATATAAAACTGTTTTACTTCAATTTGTGTAATGAGTACCACAATTTGAGTGTATATAACTCTGACTTGTTTCTCCCAAACCACAAGTTTTACTCATTTCTGGGAGTGAATTTTTATTTATTTTCAGACGAGTGCACACCCTTATTGGCCACAGAGGGGAAATCTCCAATGCCCAATTTAACTTTGATAGTTCATTTATAGTCACTGGGTCAATGGTAAGTTAAGAAGAATTTTACATTCACATAGTGTTTGTCCCATTGTGTTTTTTTTCTGATGAATATAAGGTGATCGCATGCTAAATGTGCCTTGTGAACTGGTATAGCGGAGCTCAGACGGAGCTCCATGGGTAAGATATTTTGGGAGAATGCGAGAAGTTTTGGTTATGACGTCAGCGTACGTCTGCCCGCCCGTACAGACTGTCGGGGAGGAGGTGGGGAGACAGGACAGCCTCTGGGAACGGAAATCGCATGGCAGCGTTGCATTTGGCAACCCGCGTTTTTCTGGCGGGAAATCATTTTAGTGACGAGCAATGGGATAAAGAGCAGAAGAGAGCACGAGAGAAGAGGCGACGAATTTTGAGAAATTTTAGCGAAGAAAACTTCGAGAGAAGCCGAGGAAGGAGAAGAAGAGAACATTTCAGTGATGAACACCATAAAAGCTGAGAGAAATACAATGTAGAACGAGAGACAAAACACTTATTTAGAACGGTGGACTTTCAGGTTATGTTTTCCTTCTTAACACATGCCTCACTAGCTCTCATATTTTGTGAAACTCGCTAAAAAAAACGAAGAAGGCCTGAAAACGTTTGCAATTCCGTGTTGACAGAGATTTTGCCATATTTCAACAATCACACACCGCGTCGCCATTCACAGGGCTGGAAATTCACACTCGCAAACTCGCAAAATGCGAGTGATTTTGATAATCTGCGAGTGAGAAAAATATCCACTAGCAAACGTTAGAATCATCCATGTGTCCCAAACAGTTGGAGAAAGCTGTTCAAAGGCAAGAAGGATTGTAAGGACAACATAATGATATGAGGCAAATAAAGCAGGGCATGCTGAGCTGAGAAGAGCACCTTTTTTTGTTAGCCACTGGCCAGCGATATTGCACCGAGGCTCTGTGCCGCACCTGCGCATTCATGTGTTGTTGTTGTTTTTCCTCGTGGTTTTGGAGCTATCGTTTTCATTGCATATGTCAAAAATAACTTTTTTCTGTAAGAGGCCCTCGGGGCCCTCGACCTCAAAAAATGAGTGCCAGTGGCGGGAACCAACAGGGGATTACACAGCTTATATGAAAACAGGTCTGCAATGGCAGAAGGATTTCACCATCGATCTAGTTTACAAAGTAGTTGAAGGACACAATGAACTTGTGGAAGAAATACGGTGTAAAATATGTCGAGAATTTTCGAAGGACAAAGCATCTTCAGTTAGTAACTGACAATAATTTGTAGTGTATAATATTGCGATGTGGTTTGGGTACTGATGCCATGGACATGCTGATAAAGGGAAAATTGAGGGCCCAAAAACAGGCTGATTATCCAGCCCCAGAGCTGCAGTAGATAGGTGGTGGCTATCAGGAGAACGACAAAGGAGACCATCACCAAAAATTGAATACCTTTCGTTATTAAACTTTCAGCTTATTAATAGACTGTGCGAAATATCAGTTCTACTCTTTATATCAAATGTGGCCATTAACATTTCAAGAAAGAGTTTGAGGAGAGGGGAAACCGGGGTACCCGGAGAAAACCTCTCGGTGCAAGGTAGAGAACCAACGAACTCAACCCACGTATGACGCCGGATCTGGGAGTCGAACCCGGGCCACAATGGTGGGAGGAGTTAGAAGGAGGAGTTAAAACCACTGCGCCATCATTGTGGCGACAGTCTACACTAAATTAAAAAATTTCGATTTATAGGCTTTTTGTGTGAAATGGATGTCCACTCGTGAGCTGCTTTGTTTGTATATAAATATTGTCAGTCAAACGGAAAATGTTGTGAAAGAGATAACTGTGCATGTAATTTCAGATTTAGTTGTTTATTAAAATTGCTGGTTATTGTTTGCAAGGCTTGTTTCTTTACTGCTGTCAACTCAGAGGGTTTGATCACTGTAAACATGATTAATTTTCTACTTTATGCGGAAGCATAATTATTTCCATATACACTATATTGCTTTCTGGGGTTAGAAAGGGGAGCTTTTAGGCTTGGCTAAATTGTATACATTATACTTACGTAGGCGTAACCATTAATTAAGGAATTTTAGTGCATTGATACAAAACCCTTCTACTGACCTAGCGGTATATTTTTGTGCAGCAAATTTCCACTGTATAGTCAGAAAGATATTATTTGCAATCTATGGTTTGTGGATAATTTTCTGTTTCTCATTACTTCTCCCACCAAGTTGTTAACCAAGGGCCGTTTACTCGAAGGCTGGTGGTTGGCGCTAACCGTTGGTTGAGAGGTATCAAAACCTACAGGTTTCCGTGGGATTTAACGCTGGTTAGCACTAACCATGTTTTGAGCAACCCCGGGCCGGATTGGTTATTTCCTGCTCAGTTGCAGGATTTTGTCTAATGTCTAAGTCAGGATCTAAAGTTCTGTACAAGCTACTTTAGTGTAGGAAATGAAATTAAGGTATTCAGGAAATTAACATGAATTTAAGGTAAAGCGACTTTTTAATAAACAAAATTAACGGGAAGGAGGAGGTAGAATTTCACAATAAAGGAAATTAACGCGATTAAGACACAGTTGGTGGTGACCACTGGAACAAATTTATTCAACACTGGATGGAAAAAAAAAATCACTGAACAAAACGGAAAGAAAGAAAGCTTGTACCTTATTTTATTGTTTTGTAGGTGTCATGAATGATTCCTTGGTCCCAGAGGTCTTTCTTGAGCGGCGTGTAGGGGAAAGCATGTGGCTACCTTGGACTTGAATCTCACTTTCATGTAGAGGCCAGCTGTCAACGCATCAGATCCTGACCCTGGCGTCTGCATGAAAGTGAGATTTAAGTTCAAGGTAACCAGAGGTTTTTCTCTTCTCGCCGCTTCGCGACTCGTCTTCGCCACTTTGCGGCTCTCTCGCGGCTCAACAAAAACCTCTGGGACCAGGGTACATGAATGTCTGGAAAGGTTTCAAAATTAAGGTTAAAATAATAGAAATTTAGATCGCAGAAATTAACGCTGCACTTTATTAACGCCGCGGAAAATAACGCGCGACTTACGCTTAAATAACGCGTGACTTAAATTAATGCGAATTTTAACGATTCGCGTTAATTTCAGGGGGCGTTAATTTCCTATAATAAGGGCGCCTTTTTTTGGGAAAATCCGAAAACGGATTCTTGAGTCCAAAAACGGATTTTGCGTCTTTTTGGCGAAATCCAAAAACGGATCATGAATTCAAAGTATCCACACTCGAGGAGGATCTTCGGATCAAATCTAAATCCGGATTGTTCAGATTCACCACTTCAGCGTTTTTTTTAGGAAAGGATTTGAAAAAAGTATTTTTGACAAGCTGTTTCCATGCAAAAATGATACACAGCAGCTACTGCACATGACAGTTTAGCCCAAATGTTTTTCTCGCGCCATTTTAACCGCAGGATCGAAGACACGAATAGGTTGACAATAGTTAGGTTTCCTGAAAATTTTACACCAGAAATTTCACTAAAAGTTTCTTGGCAGCAGCAGTAATATTGTTAGCACCTTTCTAAACGGTAAAAATACCCTCTATAATCGATTTGTGCCTTAGCACGCATGTTTTTCGTCGTTTCTTTTTTCGATCGCTATAAAAGTATTTTTTTTCTGGTGGCATTTTCATTGAAGAATTTCTCAAAAACAAACCAGTTAACCGCTTTTTTTTTCCAATTGCACGCAACTCTGGGGTTTGTTCGTTCGTTGTCATGGCAAATAATCCTTTTTCGGATTTTGCGTTTTTTTGACACTGAAGAATCCGTTGATCTGAAATCACAAATCCGTTTTTGGATTTTCCCAAAACAACACACCCTAAGGTAGTTCCCTTTAAAAATTAACTTGACTGTAAAGGTAGTGGACCCTCAGCAATCATGTTCCTTTGTTTGAGTCATGCAAGTTATTCCTAGGGTTTTTTTTTAAGGTTTCATAACTTTTCCAAATGATGATTGTGGCGATTATTTTAATAGGAAATGACGGTTCATACATGTATCTTCAGTTCAAATATACTTCATTTCTTTATTGTAAGTGGCATCATTTTTTTGTGTTGTCCACTGCAGGACAAGTCGTGCAAAATATGGGACTCTAGAACGGGACAGTGTATTGGAACCTTAAGGTAACCTGGTAATGTTGCTATGGTGCTAGACAATAATAATATAAAGAAATAATTTAGGTGCGACAGTATCTATGACCAAAAATTCACTTCTTTTTCTTTGGATTTCAAAACTAAACACTAAGTGAGCCAAGTTTTTGGCTTTGATTTAAAGAAGACACCTGTTTAATTGAACTTGAATTTTCGTCTTGTCTTTCATAGAATACCGGATCCGAAATCTCCAGTGTCCTTAAAACAAAAGGAAAAATCATTCGTAATCGGAATAACAAGGGTTCTTTTGTCTCGCGCCATTTTAGTGTTGTATATGAAAGTCTACCCGACTTTTCCTATTTTCATGGTCTGCCATTACTAACTTTAAAATCTTGAGAGAGCTGGATCGAGGAGAAAATTACGTCAAAGACTGACTAGCTTAAGAATGCAATCCCTGTGTTTGTGTGAGTTTCGGGCTTTCAGACTTTTAACCTAGTGTTTTGCATGTATAGTAAGCTGAATTGAGAGGCTGAAATTTTAATTTCTAAAGTGAGTATAAAGTGATGTCACTTTTCCGTAGATCCAACCCTCCGAGGTCAAGTCGGTCAGTTTTGAACCAAAAAAGAAACATTGCAAGACTAAACGGCCCAGTTCTTTAAATCAACCTACAAGCAGTAAGCCAACAAGTTGCATGACAAGAAATTGTCCAAGCTACTTACAAACAGTGCAAAAACAATATGATAGAGACAATATATGTATCATATTGAGTTTTACTTTGATATAATTTATCACAGCAATGGGACTACAGCTTCCAATACAGCGACGTGTACAATTTCCTTTTATTAAAATATACGAGGGGCCTTACTCATTTATCTGAGATACATGAAAATTGTAGATTCATAGTAAGATGCTTTCAGTTTTTCATTTTTCTGAGTCTGAATGCTGTGGTATATGCTTATTATGCTCCATCTTTGGATTCACTTAGGTCCCCCTTACCAAATAGTTAGGAAAGAGGGGTGGGGAAGGGAGTTTTTTTTGGCATCGTCTATAATAATTGTAATTATCTTTGGCTTGTTTTGTTTGATGGACAGAGGTCATGATGATGAAGTCCTAGATGTATGTTTTGATTACACCGGTCAGTACATTGCCACAGCATCTGCAGATGGTAAGCAATCATTGCTTTGATGAAGATTGCTTTATGTTTCCAAGTATTCTAAAAAACTTTAAGTAAAGCTCTGTCTCTTTGTGCACTTTTTAATATTTTCTAGGTGCATGTAAAATTGGGATAATCATCCATTTACCGCTTAAGCATCCCCTAATTATTTGCTGGCATTAGACAGAGTATAATAATGTGGGTTTCATTCACAGAAGGGAATGGGTTAACCCATTCACACCTAAAGCGGCCCCCAATGGTGGGTAATAGTGGTCTCACTGCCAGGAGGCAATGGGTTAAATAAGACTTGCATATACGTTAGTCTGACTGATTTTAGGACATTTACACACAAAGTGAAGAGAAAGGTGAGCACATAAAGCTGCTTTTAGCATAAACCGGCTTCTCAAGGTACATGTCAGATTGTCGTAGAAACAGTACAACTTTCTTTAATTTACCAAGCGTGTTTCGACGGTACATCCGTCGTCGTCAGTGTTACAAAGATTAAAAATCATCGTTGAATTTAAATGGCGCGATGTTACAAAGTTCGTTGCATTGCGTGACAATATTACATACTTAAGAGTTTGAATAAGGAACATATAAGGACAATAGGGAGAGAGTCAGGTTTATGTATTAAACCTGTTGACTGAGGCTGGGTTTCTCCCATTTAATGTACGTGGATTAAATTCAACGATGATTTTAAACTTTGTAACACTGATGATGACGGTCATACCGTCGAAATATGTTTGGTAACCTAAAGAAAGTTTTGCTGTTAATTTCTACGACTGTCTAGTTTGCTGCTTGTATCTAGACCTTTTGGATCAATTATCCACCTGTCAGATATAATTACAGTCATGAAACCTCCCCATATGTTTCCTTCAATTCAACGAAGCGTCTAGAGATTCACATTTATGTTAAGTGGTGATTGCGTGCACTGCACACCAGGTCAAAAGTGAATGCACACAAGAGCTGAAAAATCTTACGAAGGTCCAAAACATGCAATACACTATAAAATGTCTGAAATGCTAACATACGCTGCACCAAACAACTTGGTAAGTATGCTCCTAGTTGTCAACTTTGTTAATTGGCACTAAACCCTTTTGGTTGGGTTAGTCACCTCCACATGATGTAACACAATTGCACCTGCTATGCCAACTGACTGGAAACCCTGGTATGAAGGTTAATGGGTGTATGCGTATACCGCTGGTAGGCATCACTAGACCAATCTCCAAAGGTTTTGATGAGATGATGTGGCACCCCATGATGCAGCGCAAGTGGACCTGCCTGTAGGGAAGATACAATATGTCCAGAAGAGGAGCCTGGATAAGCTGCAGAGTGTAAAATGGAGGGCATCATGGAAGACGTATGCTGACAGATTAATGAAACAGAACAATGGCCCTGGAGAAGGGCTGGGCAAAGCCAAAGCGTTGCCAAGCACCACCATTGGGCAAACAGTCCTGCCTCCACAGCCAACATAGATACTGCAGACATTTAGATAACGTGTCTCAAACATTGAATAATATCAGGAGCCATGAATAAGAGCAAGCAACTGCTATACTAAGCCTGTGTCACAGCATTTTTACAGACCAATCTATTTTTGGACTACCTTTGGCGGCAGTTCCGGTTCGGTGACGCTATGACGTCAAGTTAGTTTCCTGTGATTGGTCGTCTGGCTCATGCGGAGTCTCATTCGCGAGAAATTCAATCTAAAAATAAACCGGTCTGTGAAAACGCCGTGACAGGAATATATGGGAGTTGCTCGCTCCTACTCATGAGCTCCTGATAATATGCAAATGGTCATTAATTATTATGTAGAGAGCGGCGGGTCTAATCTGCAGGTCGCAGGTTGCAGGTCGCGGGTTGCAGGTCAGAAAGTATCCTAAACATTCATAAAAGCTAACCTAAGGCCTAAAAACTTTTGTTTAGGCCTAATTAGGCCTAAAGTTAGCTTTTAAGAATGTTTAGGATACTTTCTGTATTGGTGAAACAATGACCAGCAACCCGCGACCTGCGACCTGCGACTTGCAAATTAGACCTGCCGTGTAGGGAGGCGCGGTGGCCTCATGGTCAGTGGACCGGGCTCGGGTCCTGGCCGGGGACATTGTGTTGTGTTGTTGGGCAAGACACTTTACTCTCACGGTGCCTCTCTCCACCCAGGTGTATAAATGAGTACCGCGGCGAAAATGCTGGGGGTAACCCTGCGATGGACTAGCATCCGATCCAGGGGGGAGTAGAAATACTCCTAGTCGCTTCATGCTACAGAAACCGGAGATAAGCGCCGGCCTGGTGGGCCCTCTAGGCTAGTGGCAGACTTTACCTTACCTTACCATAAATTATTATAATAGGCGTAGAATGTAACAAAGTGTAGCTGTCTAAACTGATACGGTCGACAGGAAAGACAAAAGTAATATGGATTCCATTAGCCCAGTGGGAGAGCACGAAAATTTCAGAGCACACCACGTACTCTGAGTAAATTAAATCCACAATCACAAGTTTGTGTGTTCGCATAACACCTTGGCAACTAACTGCCATTCCCCTGAAACCCCAAGGTCCTGCACACTTGGCCATAAGCAACAGTGAAAACACACAAATGAACAAAGAACGCTAATAACATCTGCCAAAACACATGCAATACATTATTTTATCTCATAGGTACTGAGATTTATCCACGAAAATCACAGGGAATAAAATTCGTACTGATTCCAAATGTACCCAATCAGGAACACGAACGACAAAATTTCACTGTGAAGAAATGTCGTTCGTCCAATCAGCAACGCGAACGACGAAATTTCACTAGTGACGAATGAACGTATCGAATGGAACGTCATCCGACAGCCGTTGCACAAAAACCGCGCGCTTTGAAAACTGGCCAAGGGAAGGTTTGCTTCTGTTTGCTCAGTGGGAAATTTCACTAGTGATGAATGAACGCATCGAATGGAACGTCATCCGACAGCCATTGCACAAAAACCGCGCGCTTTGAAAAATGGCCGAGGGAAGGTTTACTTCTGTTTGCTCAGTGGGAAATTTCACTAGTCATGAATGAACGTATTGAATAGAGCGTCATCCGACAGCCGTTGCACAAAAACCGCGCGCTTTGAAAAATGGCCGAGGGAAGGTTTGCTTCTGTTTGCTCAGTGGGAAATTTCACTAGTGATGAATGAACGTATCGAATGGAACGTCATCCGACAGCTGTTGCACAAAAACCGCGCGCTTTGAAAACTGGCCGAGGGAAGGTCTGCTTCTGTTTACTCAGTGGAGGAATTTATTTTAGAAGAAGGAAACAGAAATGCCGCTCAAAAACCTGAACGAGATGTACGATTGCTTGAACGAATTTTGAAAACAAAAGTCGAAGACAGGAAAGTGGAAGTTATTTCAGCGGGTGAGCTGAATGAATACTGAATACATCAACCGAATTTATCATCTCCGTCTGCACTAAAAACGGCAGTGAATACGAAAACACTCTTCGCTTTGGACTACTCTGGAATATCTGAAACATAGCAAGTGTTGTAGATTTTATTAACTAAATTGTCGGTTGGGCGATTTTAAACCACTGTTTATTGCTTTCATCGCCCCACTCCATTTGTGCGAAATTAATTTGACTATCAAACACTACCACGAAAAAAACCTCAGTATCTATGAAATAAACATATAACGGCATGGAAAATGCTTTGTACGATTTTTATTCACTCGTTGTTTCGTATCAGAAAACTCACTCGTTCGCTGCACTCACTCGATCGTTTTCTGTTACTACTCAACTCATGAATACAAATCGTATACGCGCGAATTTTCCATGAAGTAATCTCTATAAGTGCCAGAGTTAACTGGAGAGAGTGTAGTGTAACGTAAAGTGCTAGATTTCTATCCCATATGAACCATGTGAGCATTATCCCTACTGATGGAACTGGGCCCACACATGGACAGAGAAAAACTCTGACCAGGGTGGGAATTGAACCCACGACCTTCGGGTTAGATCTCCGCCGCTCTACCGACTGAGCTACAAGGTCAGACGGGAGCAGGCCGTGGGAACTGAAGATGTCAAAGTCCCGGCAATTAACATGTACAAGTACAAGGAAAGGTTCGTTTATACAAACGTTGGCGGTGTAGCACTTATATTTTTAAACAGAGTTAACTGGAGAGAGTGTAGTGTAACGTAAAGTGCTAGATTTCTATCCCATATGAACCATGTGAGCGTTAGCCCTACTGATGGAACTGGGCCCACACATGGACAGAGAAAAACTCTGACCAGGGTGGGAATTGAACCCACGACCTTCGGGTTAGATCTCCGCCGCTCTACTGACTGAGCTACAAGGTCAGACGGGAGCAGGCCGTGGGAACTGAAGATGTTAAAGTCACGTCCAGTTAACTCTGTTTAAAAATATAAGTGCTACACGGCCAACGTTTGTATAAACAAACCTTTCTCTATAAGTGCGACACTAGCATGGTGCAAAATAACTTAGCAAGCTTGCTCCTTGTCGTTAATTCAGTTCAATGGCATTTAATCATTACAATCAAACTAATTCATAATTTTTTTTTCCAGAACAGAACATAAGAAATCTTTGGTCACTTTTGCGGATTTGTTTTAATGATAACCTTGACATCGTAACTTAGTGCTTTTTATTTTACCGTTTTTTTCTTATTTCAGGTACTGGCAGAGTATACAATGCTCTAACACATCATTGTCTTTGTAAATTAGAGGGTCACGAAGGAGAAATTTCAAAGGTAATTTTATAGTTCCGAAACATTTATACATGTTTTTCCACTAACTTAGGGGGCATTGCAGTTATGTATGTAAGGCATTTAGACTTAACGTGGATTGCTTTGGAATTCCAGTGTCTTCCATCCAAACATTCTGCATCTGTTCAATTGGCCTGCTCTTCCTTTCCTATACTCCTTCAAATGACCTAATATTAATAATCCAAATGTTGGAATTACTCATTTGGTTGAGAACAGTTTGGTCATTTTTCCAGGAACAAAATATATTTCTGTGGATGAATTTAAACATCTGGCCCCAGTAGTTCAAATGATGGATAGCGCTATCTACCGGATAAATCATTATCCAGTTACTCTGGGTGCCAGAGGAATTTTGTTTTTCAAGGTCGGAGAGAATGCTCAGCGATTCCAAATCAAAAGTCGAGGACGAAAAAAAAAGCCTCTGGTCGCACAACCCCAGAACCTCATTTTCATGGCATCAAATTGGGACAGAATTTGTCCTAGTTCGCTGATTGGGCATTACGTTAGAGGGAGTTTCTGATTGGGCAAATCAAAAAGCCGGTTCTCAGCAGCTGTTGTGACAAGCAGCGTTGCGTGACTTCGGCCGGTCGGGGGAATTACTTGTTGAACTCGTCAACATTTGTTGCAACTGTGTCTGGGAATGGAGGAGTTATGGATGAAGAATGGTAAGGACAGACAAAAGTGTCTCGCATTTCGAAGTCTTCCATTCTTGCTCTTTGCTATTATGGCATTTCCCTTGAATAATTGGCAGTGGAACGGCATGTTTAAGTATTAAGGCAGTTGCAGCTCTTAGACTAGCTTTTATGCAATCTATAGCTAGCAAGTATTAGTGTAGAAGTCATTTTAGCGGCGGCAAATGAAAAAAGGAAAACTAACAGGGTTAATTCATGTGCTAAAGCATTATCAATTACAATCTTAGTTGATTATCTGCTTCATCTGTCCTCTTTGACTATCTGCATCTTATAACCATATTCCTTTGGCCTTCTCTGCTTAGTTGTAAGCTGGTAATTAATTGAAAAATAAAAGTGAAATCAGTAGACTAAACTGACAAATAACCGACAAACATCAACAGTTAAATTCCTAAAATTATACTTAAGTTTCAATAAAACGCGCGGTGTGGTTTTGAAAACAGGGTGCTTTATGAGAGTACAGACGGACAGCTGACGTCACCCGAAGGATTTGGAAAACAAAGTTAAAAATTTAGCCGGATGCGTGAGGAGATTAAAAAATTGTTTCTTATAAAACAACTAAAGAAGCCTCGCCTGCAATCGTTTTTTTTATATAGCACTTAGGAAGTAGATACAGCACTTAAGAAGTACGAAAACACTCGTCTAATACTGTCCCCTGCACTTCCGTGTTCTCTCCCTTCCTGTGTGTTTTACAACAGAACAGATCACGGGCTTCTTTATTCGTTAATCACATACAAAAGATTGACGAAAGCAGCGGGTAAAAACGCCTTAATGGATGCTAGCCGGCAAAGGGTTTCATATCACAATTGTTGTGTGATCAGACGATATTGGTCACAACAATACGTACAATACAATACGTACTTAATTGACCGCTCCCCATAGGGGCTTTTCAGGTTCAATAAAACACAGTTAACGAAACGACGGAACAGAACAACAACAACAACCGTTAAGAATCCCAACTGGCCGGAGGGCAAACCAGTTGGCTATTTACAAGTGCAGCTGAGAAGTTGAACCAGGAACTACCAGGATCAAATTCAACGAGTGGTCGGAGCGGGTCTTGAACCCGGGAGGTCCGGATCTCAAGGCAAGAAGGACAATAGGCCAAATGGGGTAGCTCTGTGTTGTACCCAATTCAAACCCTTTGGGAATGAAACGTTTTGTTATAGGTATTTCCGCATCATTTAAACGTGAATGCTATATTTTGATGCAAATACAATACACAAATAATCTTAACTTTGGGAGGTTTGAATCGGGGACGACATTGAGTTAGCCGATTTGGTCTATGGTCGATCGAAACACTAGCTCGATTTAATTTAATTTTTAAAATATGAAGAAATTTAAGTTTTTGCATGTACAAATGGTAAAACATATCATTGATAAATGCATGCAGATGATCTCCATCCATGGCAACCTATTTCTGTATGATAACGTTTTCCTCTTTTTATTTCAGATAACATTTAGTCCTCAGGGTACAAGATGCCTCACAGCCAGCAGCGACAAGACAGCTAGGCTTTGGGACCCTTTTTCAGGAAAATGCACACAGGTAAAAGATACTTTTTGTTCAATTCTTACCGGTAAGTTTAAAAGCTGTTTAACGATCAGGTGTTAATTTAAGTTCTATTAAGACCTGCCATGGGGTAGTAGTAGCGCGGGGGAGGATGGGGGGCTCTTTAGGAATTTCTGGGTGGGGATGTGCCGCTGGGACCCTGGAACCCTTAGCCTATACCAGAGCTAGTTCAGCTGAATTTTGCTACCCTATACTAGAGTAAACTCCCACCGATTTCCGTCTAAATTCCGATTCTTGCTAGTTAATAATATCCAGAGGTGTTTCATGATAGCCATTTATTGACACTGTTGAGGCTGAGTTAGGTAAACTTAAACTTTACCGATTTGATTTTTTTATATTATTGAGTGGGAATTTCTGGCTTCCTTAGCCTTGATAAAATCTTCAACCGACTGGTCAGTTTCGTGATACCCTGTTCTAGACCGAAAGGCTATGATCTATATACTCTATCCTAGAGTAAACTGCTTGAAAACCATACCCTTCACAGCGGCACATACCTGTATTATCCGTATATGGCAGTACCTCCCCCGGGAGTAGTAGTAATAGTTTTCACTACATCTGCCCCCGCCTGAGATAATAGAGAGCCTTAGATTCTAGGACAAGAACGACTACGAGTACGATAGTTTCTCATAGAACAACAGTGAGCGCGCGCAAACTAGCGTCATTTTGGCGTGAAAAACGTGATACCGGCGTCATTTTAGTACGAGGTTTTGCAACAATTGTTGGGTTCACATTAGACCACTAAGTCTGACTTAGTAATATCTTAAGTCGACTTGGTGAAAATGACAGGTGTGAAGCGCTAAGCCACAGAAGTGTGATTTCTGTCTTAGTGTCGGCAAACTCAAACGACCTAAGCAGTTCTTAAGTCTGTCTTAAGAAAATTTCAAAATCGTGTGTTTTATCAGATAGAATTCGGCAAAGCTCGTCAAACGTTTCACGTTCCATTCGAAAGTTTGGTTTCCAAAGAACATTCAGCCGAGATGATGCTAGCATTACATCAAACCAGTTTTGTGGTCTTGGCCAGACCCACGCTCTTCTTCTTATGTGCCGAAAATTACCTCGTCTTCAGTGAACGCTCAAAAGTAGGGCGGTCAGAAAAAGCAGGCTTTCACTCTCTTGGACAAAATCTTCCATCATTCTTTCATGAAGGAACATAAGATTTTGCAAGGTTAGTTGGCTGATCAACTTTTGTAAATTTAATAAACAGACAACAGTCGCAATTACAGCGATTTTACGGCTTCTCGGTCTCATTTTGATCTCAACTTCTTAGCTAAAATGGATCGTTATCGTTAATGATGACAGCTTTGCACGGAAAGAATTTGTCTTCTAGATATGTCTGAACGCTTAAGCGGACTTAGGATGACTTGGCTGGACTTAGGCCAAGACAGACTTAGTGCCTAGTGTGACCCCTATAAATATAGTCGCGTCAAAACAAGTCAACAACGTGGTAGCTATTTTGGCATTTTTCAATCAGCAAAAAGGCTCAGTTACCAGCAATAAGAATAACTGAGCAACCTATACTGCAAAGAAATGGTAAGATTAATCGTACGAAATATAAATTTGCTAAGTATTTTCGCTAAGAACGGATAACCAGAACTCGTACTAGCTCGTTCTCGTCCTCGTCGTAGAATCTAAAGGTCCCTAATATGGATGGCAGTTGAGGTTGTTTCCAATTAATATGTGCTACACTTTGGCCGTGTTTTCACCAGCGGTTTGTAGGGTCCCTTAGCGAGTGACAACCGGAAATCGCGTGAAAACAGTTGCTTTTCCAACTCGCTTAAAGTTAAGTGAGTCGGAAAACTTCAATGGAATTCTCATTAAATTTAAGCCTTCAAAATACCTTAAGCGAGTTGGCAGTTACTTTCGGCCAATGAGGAGTCGTTTGCGGTTATTAAAATCGGAATATAAGAGCCGTGCTATACTGCAAACAAATCACTTTCAGGAATGTTAAGCGAGACAGTGGCTGTCGTGAAAACACAGCCATTGTGATGTCTTCATATTATGCTACATGTAATTAGGTGGGTAAATGAAAGTGAAAGATGCAAGAAAAGGATGGGCAACAACAAACAGCATTTATTTTCAATTTCCGTCTACGTTTATTTGATGCGCTATCAATTGAAAAGCGATTTACATAATTATGGAAAATTCCTTGAAAATATGGTAGTAAAACAGGAACAGGAACATTAATTAGAAGGCATCATTTCGTCGTTATCTGTTTTATCCATGTGTTTCTTTCCACGGTTCCTTGAAATACCATAAAATAGGAACAAAACTCGGTTATGATATTTGGATCGCTGATTAATAGTATCTGTGAAAAACTGTTGTAAATATGATTGAAGATTGTTTGAAAATGTGGATACTGAGACTATGCTTTTTCTTTCTGAGGTTGTGTCTAGCAGAGTCTGTAGCCTCAGTCTGTTTCTGATTTGTGCCTGAAAAATCGATTTCTAACCCAGGCAATATGATTTTCTATCAGATATTACATGTATAATCTTTGATTTTTAAAATAAAAGGAATCGTCGTAAACATTCGAAAATCACTCACCTTCAATCGTTATGCTAAACAGCACTTTGATATAGACCTTATTCCAAAATGCCGTCATTTAAATATTCTTTTGTTTTTATTCAAATTAGCCCTTGATGCCTCGTTCTTGAGCTGAAAATTGAAAAGAATATTTTTCCTTGAACGAGGCATCAAGGTCTAATTTAAATAAAAACAAAAGAATATCTAAATGGCGGCCATTTTGGAATAAGGTGTATCGATGCTTCTTGTGACTTTCTGCTTCGTGACTCAATTTACCCAGAACACCTCGCGAACTCGGTGAGCAATACCATCACTACCTTATGAGCCCTGTTGAGCAATACCGATACCACCTTGCGCTCTTGATTGAGCAAATTGAGACTGCTTTTCCCTCCACAACATCTACCAATTTACATATTTTCCCTTTTTTATACAGGGGCAAAAATAGCCTTAATCCCTTTTATCAAGTTGTTGCACCTGCCAAATCTTCACCTCTGTGCCGCTTAGTATTTAATGTAGTATGTTGATAAATGTTTGGTTTTGACAATATCTTTTCATGAATGAATCAGGTTCTTGAAGGTCACACAGATGAAATTTTCAGCTGTGCATTTAATTATGAGGGAAACATCATTATTACAGGTAATCTTAAGCTTCTAGTGTCAATAGGCCTTTTGCAACTAACGATCACATGGTACAAAATCTGCCATGCTGGAGGGCAAGCTCATTATTATTCCCCCACTGGGACATTAAAACAAAGACAAGTCAAGGTTGACTTGTTCAGATCTCTTTGTTTTAATTTCCCAGTGGGAGAATAATAATGAGCTTGCCCTCCAGCATGGCGGATTTTGTACCATGTGATTGTTAGTTGTAAAAGGCCTATTCTGCAACTCGACATAATTTATTTTTTAGATTTCTTGTTATGTTATTTGCTTTTATTCTGTGCACCTCTGCTTCTTTAGGTTGACGTAGCCTTACCCTAGCTAAAATTTTTTCTTTGTGGTAATCTCACGCAACTGGCATATGCATTCTCATGTCTGAGGATGCACTGTCATTGTGCAAGTTGCATCAATGCGCCATCTTCAGCCGGCGGATGCAAAAGAGTATCAACATCGATGTATTCCACTAATTGATGTTCCTTTTTTGATTTGTGTGTAGGTAGTAAAGACAACACCTGCCGACTTTGGAGATAAACAACAACCTAAAACAAAGATTACCTTAGCTGAAATGAGTTAAAGAGTGTAAAGCTTACTTAATAAATTTTATACTTACTATTGAAGTTCTTTCTTTTGAAATTCTAATTAAAAAAGATATCCTCCCATTCAGAATACCACGTAGAAATAGACCGAATTCATAGCGCAGCTCCACGGGCGCCGAGCACCATTGTTCAGAAAATATGGTAACCCATCGATGCGAGAAATCTTGGTTTTATAGCCATGACGTCATCGACCGTCCGTACGTCCACCCCTCCATGTATGCCAATAATATATAGATTTAGCCAAGCCTAAAAGCGGAGCTCCTGGCTTGTTTATTTTTACTGGCTGTAAGATTAGGGAAAATAAAAGGCTTTGGAACTGTCCGCCTTATGTAACATTTTCTTCGCTGCCTAACCAGTGAATTCCAGGGTTAATTTCACCTGAAAAACCGTCTGATTGCATGAATCACGAAGGGATGAGTGTGATATCGGTTTTTCCAGCGCAATCTACTGTCGAATTCACCAGTTAGGCAATTATTTTTTCTTGAATCGCAAGAGTTTTAAAAGAAAACAAGCAAATCCTCAGCAAGCGAACGGATAAGGAAAGAAGCTATTTGAGAGTCGACTGTCAAACGCCAGCGAATAGGAATCATGCTAAAATTTGAAATCACAGACGTACTATAGCTCGTGATGTGACAGATCGTCTTTGTCGGTTCAAGGTCAAACAAGGAGTGTTATTGATATACTTTATTTATTCCACTTTATCTCTGAAAACGAGATCATTTACAATTCGATGTATTTCATTGAAACACGCCAGCTTGGCTTAGAACCAGAATCGCCTAGAAAGGACAAACTTCAAACAAGATCTCCAACAAATTACCTGTACGTGCTCTAAACAAACTTCTGAAAACATAAGCTGGTGATATTTCTCCTTGTACGTTTACGAGAGCTCACTGGGATTACATGTTTAGAACATAAGTGCAAAATTCTTGTCACTGTCGAGGCACATCGAAGAACAGTTAGGCAAGCAGAGTAAAAAAACTTCTTGTTCGCTCACATTTTAAGGCCAAACAAACCAGCAACGGATCGATTATTTCTGTCCAAAAAGAGTTCAGATGATTGTTATTTAATTCCAGTTAATAAAAATTCGAGTTTCATTCCCGAACAAGGGAAAAAACGACTAAACCACGTTTTAGAAATATGCATCCACTTGAAATAACTCATCCATAGAAATAACAAACGGTTTAGTGTCCAAGAAAAGAACTTGTGGAGTAACGTCTTCCACCAACTTTAAGCTATTACTGGTGTACCGTTTTGTCGTTCTCGTTCTCTTTCTCTCTTCTTTCGTTTCTGTTCTTCTGACATAGGCCGTCCAGGCATCTTGCAACCTTAGTAGATTCGAAATTAAAAATATCTTAAGACATACCAAAAACTGCAATCCAGAGCAAAAAGCAGCCCTAAACAAATTAAAAATAAATACTCAGCTTTAAGTTTATATCCCTCCAATGCTTGACTTGAATAAGTACAGCTATATTATGTTAAACCTGGATTGAAACCAGCGAAAAATGCAAGAAAAATATATTTTCCAAACCGTACCTGAACACGAAATGCATAGACTGTCAAGAGCTTTGCTGACGTAGCATCGCTGTGTAGCCGCGTCGAGCCACAGAAAGAGTGCGAAAAATTGAGCCTCGTTCAGGTGTGTGAGTGTCTGACCTGGCTTGAGCCTGCGATCCAATCAACAACCAGTCCCGGGTCAACGGTCAACTTAAAAAAAAAACAGCTGACCTCGATAAGGTCTAACTTGAGACCGCGATAAGGTCGCGAGATACTGGTCAGCAGATACAGGTGTCAATTGACCATAACATTGATGTCCAATATCAAAGAAAAAACTAGCTATAGTGTAAACTGGAGTATTGCCCCTCGATGAGCTCTAAACTTGAGCCCGTGATATGGTTACGTGATACTGGTCACATTGGCATACATGGAGGGGCGGACGGACGGACGTTCATGAACGTCATGGCTATGAAACCAAATTTTCTCACATCGATGGGTTAATACCATATTTTCTTAGCTATGGTGCTCCGCGCGCGCGCGCGCGCCGCTATGACCAGTATCATGCTAGTTTACAGCATAAATCTATGATATTGAACATCCATATTTTGATGAATTGACACCTGTCTAAATAAGGTATCCGCTGACTAGTATCACGTGACCACATCGCGGGCTCAAGCTTAAAAAGCTAACGGAGGTCAGCTGTTTTTTTTAAGTTGACCGCTGACCAGACACTGGTTTTCGATTGGATTGCAGGCTCAACCCAGAAGAACTCACCTAAACATAAGCAAGGCATCATTTTTCGCGCGCTTTCTGTTGCTCGACGCGCCTACACGGCCATACTACATCAACTATAATTCTTACTCAGTCAAAGCTTTTCGTGTTCAGGTGGAAAACGGTTTGGAAGATGTTTTCTTTCTACATTTGTTACTGGTTTCAATCCAGGTTGACGTATGATATGTGTGCTCCTCTAATAGCGTGCAAATTGCCCGCCGTTTTGGCACACCACTCGCTCAAATCTCTCAACTTATGACGTAGATTCAGGATTAGAGAACATGAGGATTTGAAAGTTGATGTGAAAAATGCCTGAAAGATGCCTAACCACTCGATGTAACAAAACAGCTGATCCTAAAAAAAGGAATAATTATGCATAGGAATCCTTCCTCCGTCTCGGAAAACGCAATAGCTCAAAAAATAAGGAAAAATGGCTGCAGATTTTGTCTTGGCGAAAAGACCGAACTGGAAGCGCGGGAAAACTTCGTGGCTGTGCTAGATTCACTTCAAAGAGGATGACTTCCGGTATTGTTGGGTAGCAAAATGAAAAGGTCGTTGAAGACTGATACACTAAGCGTTGATTTAATGGTTCTTCCACGTAGGGTTCCATGTAGTCCTGGGTTTCAGTGCTAGCACTGGCTGACTCGACGAGACCGCAACTAGTCGCCTCAAATCATTTTTTTAAAATCCTCAGTTTATTCACTTCTGGATTCAGCGGCACTTTCCTCGATGATAGACATGGACATGATAGAATATTTTGGTTATTGAAAAATACCAAAAATGATCGCAGGCCGATACCTTGGGGTTGATCAAGAACAAAACATAGGACCCTCGCCAACAAGTATTCCTGAATCTGTCACAGCGAGCCCGTGAAGTCTTGAGCAGCAGAAGGGGTGTACCAAGAAGGACTTAAAAAATCGTAGAAAATTCGTCTCTTTTTCAAATCGAAAAATTCTTTCGCCAAAGTTCAAATATGGAATTTACGTTACGGGCGGGTACTTTAACCTTCCCTCAGTGGAACGTTTTTGTTATTTAATCACATCATTCACGAAACAAAAGTCGCATTATTCTCGAGCAAAACACAGGGATTTTTATTGGTAGCAAAGATCCATTCACCACTGTTTAGCACCACTGTTTTCTAATTTTGTTGCGTATTATACTGAATTGTGAATTGTGTATACTGAATTGTGAATACTGAATTGTGTATTTCCATTTCATCTGTCGGGTCAGGAAACCTTCTTTTCCTGTTTTAATCATGACAGAGTTTGTAATAGGTCATTCTCGAAATATCAATATTCAGCTTGATAGCGAGGCAGAGAGGACAAAAACAATAGAAACAAGTTGCGATGTATGTGAAAGATATTAGCATATCATCCACTTTCCTTTGTCTTTGTCCTCTAAGCCTATCTTTCAGGCTGAGTTTATATATATTGAAAGTGGCCTATTGAAAATCTAAACATCTGTGACATGCAAAAACATACATGCGAGCACGGCAACCTGAATGATCGGAAATCACAATGCTGACAAACATGTCAAACGTGAAGGAAAAGGTTAATAAATATGCAGTTTCTTACTATCTGAATGTTTTTGGGTTAGATTAATAATATTGTTGAAAAATCTTCGTGTTAATGAGTAATGTAAACAATCTTCGCACTAGTAAGTCGTAGCAATAAATTGGATTAACCAGGAACTTAAAGAAATATTTCTGGCCTCGTTTTACACCATAGTGACAAAACAGATCTTTTTCTGACGTTAAGTTGAACGATAAGTTTAAGTTTAACTGACGTTAAGTTTAACGTTTGCAAAAACGTAATCCTTCCTTGTTAAAAACTATAGCTAACAATTAATCATTTGCCAGAAAGAACACGACTTCCCGTCATCTTTATAGACCCTATGCAAAAATGGCTGCCTTTAAATTATTCCTTTGTTCATATTCAAAATAGCCCAACTAACCTCGTTTTTGAGACAAAAATTCTAAAGAATTTGTTATCCCGAACGAGGTTAGTTGGGCTATTGTGAATATGAACAAAAGAATAATTTAAAGTCAGCCATTTTTGCATAGGGTCTATGAAAACTGCTTGTGGGGTGGCCATTTCAACCCACGTATGCAAATTTGTTAAGCTCGAATATTACACAACACGATGAATCAACAAAGGCCGAAAATGTCACAAAAACCTTTTCCAGCGAAATGTTTTATTGAAACAAACAACATATTTGCTTTTAGAGGCAAAAAACCCTTCCTATTTCATGGCGTGCAAGAAAACAAGAATCCTACTTCGTGCCAAATCAACTATACGCAACAAAATGAATTCAGGATCAACCCTTTTCTGAAGATTCTTTTCCTTAAATTATGTAGCAAAACATGGACTACAAGCTTTCTTTCAAAATAGTTCTTGACTAGAGAGAACAAGCTTTCTTTCAAATAAATGTTCACTGTCACAGTTATTAGCCGTTCAATAATTAGCCGTTCGTAACTGATTCAGACGCTGAACTTTTCATGTACTTATTTCAATGTGTTAAGTTCGGGTCGTGAAAAGTACAGCGTCTTTTCAGGCCTACGGATTTGTATGAGAATTCGCGATCGTGTTTAGGATTCAAAAATAAAGAACTTGAATCGAACATAAATGCCTCACTTTGTCCTCTTGATACCTTATCAGTGTTTTTGCGGCGTACTTTGGCCATTTCAGCGCGATTCCAGTGGGCTGTAGGTTCGCCGTTTTCTAGCTCTCTCTATACATATCTATATATTCTCGGTTTTCACATGACGCCACGGCCGTCATGTTGGAGCCCTTAAACAAAGAAACGGCGGCCATGTTGGAGCCCCTACCAAATCCTTCTGGAATTTAATTTTATTATTATGCAAACGTTTTCTTTTGTTTTTGTTGAAAAACATGGCCGTTGATCATGCGAGTGAAAACCAACAATATGAGAGAAAAATGGTAGAACTAAAACTCGCTGGATACTGAATCACAGTGAAACAGCCACAAATGCTAAGAACATTCCATAAATAGCGATATTTCTCTAGACGTCACCCATTGTTATTAATTATTATTAATAATTACTTATTTAGCAACAGAATGAGAACGTTAGTGGCGACGGCGCGCGCAGAAAAAATACCATTAAGAATTCAGAATTGAGCAGAATCCACTCTTTTCTTCTCTATTGTAAAACAATGACTTCTTTTGTTCCGTCGTTGGCAAATTTGAATATCATAAGAAATGTAAAGTCAATGTTTTGTAAACAAGAAATACCGCTATAAGACAAAGAAGCAGGTAAGAAATTTAATGACCCAAATAACGATTGCTTAAATTCCCGATACAAACCCTTGTAAAACAACGATTCTCCGTGAGCTTGGGGTACCTATTGGTTATTCCTTATTGGTTATTCCTTAACGGAAACCGTCAAATTCTTTATTCCGAATGTTCAAACGTCAAACTTGTCCTTTATTTCGCCTCGACCCGCCGATAATCCTAGATTTACTCGTGTACATTGGATTACGTAATGCTTAAGGTGATTCCTCAGTATTGCATTGCGCATCCCTACTGCGCACGATTTTTGCGTCATTAGCGCGCGCAAATTAGCGCGTGCACGTACACAGCGAAAGAAATTTCCCTCAAGCTAAGCTCGATAGCGAAATAAATGCTCATTTTCTTTTAAACGAGCATGGTGACCTGTATTTTTTATTGCATAATAATAGTGTGCATATTGTGCCCCTTAATTTAAAAGAAAACTAAAAAAATTTATCGGAAGCAAAAAAAGATCTAGGCGAAAGCATGTTGGAACCCGTTACTCTGTGATGCAAATTATGACCGCAAAAATAACGACTCTACGAACGCTTTACGTCCACGTCGTTTCAAATAGTGTTATGTTTCCACAAATTTTATATAATGTTGTTCTATATGCTCGACATTTTCTACCTGTTAAGTTTTTTTCCGAGTATTACTTTTATAAACTACCTATCGAGCTACCGCAAAATGTAACGTGGACCGATGAATAATGCGCCTAAATAGCACGAGTACAAGCATAAATTGGGTAAGATTGGCCCATCATATCTCTTAAGCGAGAATGGTGACCTATCATTTTTATTGTTTTTTTCGAAACAGTGCTTGGTAGAGAACATTCAGGGAAAGTTTTAAAAAAATTCATCGGGAACTTTAATTTCTGAGGAATCACCTTAACAGGAATTCGTACAGGGAAATATAAATTAGTGAACAAAATTAAACATGGTGTGGAATGGGATAGCAGGCTCATAAACGACAACACGACTTTGTTTTTTTTTTTTGTGAAGAAACCACTGGAATTTATTCCTTGAATAGTGATGATTGATTTTTTTGCACAACAAGGGAATTTGAATTGGCTATCTTCTGCAGGTTGACTGAGTTTTACCACCATGACAATTATGTGACACTAATAGCAACGTCCAACAAAGCGATATCGTTAAATTAGCTCAGGTTTATTCATTTTTTTCCTTTGAATTGCACAATTAGCTTTTGGAGAAATCTGTTTTTCTGTCTTGAGACCAATGGGAAACAGCCTGAGAGTCGTCGAAAGGTTTACTGTTTCAGAAAACCAAAACTTCCACTTGATAATGGGAATTTACTCCTGAAGAAAACCCTAACTTTTAAGGAAATATAAATGAGGCCTTTCAGGCAGTTGATAATGTACGCAGCTGGGAAGCGAAGCCGTCGAAGGGCAAATGTGAGATTTTGAGGATATTATCAGCCGACATACCAGCAAGCCAGAGAGGGGTTTATTTATTTTATGACCCTTCCATTTAATTTTAAAAAAATGCTCATAGAAAGCCAGTGTTGATTGCCGATACGACTGCATTTGCGACCAGCTTTATCATCTCGCCATCACTAGGCTCTACAAAACGAGTTTACTTTTCTTCTCTCTAAAATACTAAAGATGAAAAGTTGAAACTTTGGTGATCGCTTTTTTTCCTCTGGCTTTGTTTGTTTCCGACGGAAATAACCGGAGGATAAATATCTACGCGGAGGTGGTTTATTGCATGATAATCGTCCGGTGATTTACCCCACAGTAGCCGCAATAAGCAGCAACATTAAGGCTTCTATTTTAAACTCAATTAAGCAGAGCTTATTGCTTTATCAATTGAGACCAGCGTGAAAATGGAAAGCTCCCAGCTGAGAAACAGGCTACTCTAATAGTTAAGAATCTAGTAATCAGGTAAAGATATGATCCTCACAGTTATGGACGCAATTTTAGCAATTGCGTAGAGAAGCCTGAAAAATTCAGGGCTTCAACGGGGTAAGAACCAGTGACCTTGTGATATCAACTGAACTATGAGGCCACTGACGTTGGGAGCTGGTCATTTGTGGGTGTTAAATTTTCCGTCATGAATTAATCAACGAACAAAATGATACATGAAATGAATCATGTACTGAACTGTTGTTTCATATATCATTTCGTTCATTGAGTTAAGAATCTCATGAATTCTTTGACATGGGCTTTAACAATAGAGTCCATTAGTTGTAAAGAATTTGTGAAGCGTTAATTAATTTGCATTTTTCGGAACTAAAATAATAGCAAATTCAAGGCAATATGTAGAGACAGTGGTGGAAGGTGACTTTTGTTATTCATTATGTGTGGCTTTTTAAACTATATGTGACTGGCAATCTTCCAGTGTCGAACATTTTCTGTGCGTGGTGAGAGCCGCTGAAAGCTTTCCTGTACTATATAAAAGGCAAGTGCTAGTTTGCAATTTAATCCCATTAGCAAAAGGTTTACGCACTGTTGTATCTCCCCAACCGGCTGGGTGTTTCTGCAATCCTTCGTCCGTAGAATGAATGACTTGTCGGTAAGGATATTATGAATTGGTTTTAAAAATGGTATAATTTTGAGACTGTTATATTGTTTTCAAAATGATTCATCATAACCACACGATTTAGTAGAACCATGGACAACAAAGCCCGAAGTAAAAATAAACCCTACTGGTCAATCTATTTTGATAGAAGCTCTACAAACAGTTTATGCTCAGTCATCATAGATAACTGTAATTGATCAGTCGGGCCAACCATTTGTTTCTCTCCTTTCTTTTTGTATCATTCTCTTTATTGCCTCGTGTCAATCGTTTAAAAAACCGCAGTTTACGGACCAGTTGGTCGCAAAGCAACTACCCTCGATTGCACTTTCCTTTTTTGGTAAAAGAAACAGGAGTGAGTTGTTGCCAATGAATCTATAAATAGTATCATTCTTTCTTTTGTGTTGGTGAGTGGAACGGAGCAATAAAAGAATCCAACGGCAAATTTTAATTTGTTATAGAATAAGATTTCTGGATCGCGGCTGGGAGGAGGGCGCGCCTGTAATAGATTCAATGTAGTTTTGGGTGTATTTCAAAAGCGTTTACAGATAATTGTGTCGGTTGTATTTCTTTTGCTGCATTAGGGACTGAAACAAAGTGAAACTCCATGCAAACGCACGGTGCTGGTACTTAAGAGAGGCACGACTCAGCTTACACAGAATTCTCGTTTACCTTTGTACCAATTCGCTTTTTTCGCCAATTCCATAATACAGTTAATTTTGGGGAGTTCTTTGCATTAAAACAATGGATATCCGGTATACAGTCCCAAGAGTAAATAACTGGTATTGTTTTTATGTAGATCCCCCAAAACGTATTGCATTATGGGATGGTGTAAATGGTCAATATCCAACTGTCCTATCTGACATCTCATCAAAATGCGTTAAATTACTGGTCTTTGCTTCTGCATTGGTTAAGACCGTAAGTCAATAATGCAAAAGTAGTCCTCACAGCACACATCCCCTTGTTGAGCTCAAAACCAAAGCGGGATATTAAAAGCTGCGAAACCTGACTTAATAGCGCCTTTAACATCTACGACGTGGTCGTCAACGTGAACACAACAAAAAATCTTGCTGCACCACAGCAACGTGAATTTACCAAATTTGAGGCTTTAACGACGAATGAACTTGAGATTAGCATTTCAAGTGACTTCAGTTCAACTGACCTCACCCACAGGTAACGTTTAATTTCGATAATTTTGAAAAGGCTAATCTTTTTTTCTTTAAGCCTTTTAGTACCATTTTTTTAAAACCTTCAGCGCTTAGTGCTTTTTGAAAAATTTGAGTTGATAGTCATTATCGAACATTATAAAATTTGTTCATTTTGCTAGAGTAAATCACAAGAAAAACTAATAAGGAAACTCAAAAGCGTAAAAGTACAGTTAAAACTGAGAATGTGGAATATTCTCATGTTATTTTTAGAGGCACTCTCGTTTCAACAAGATGGTGTCACAATTGTGGTTGTCAGTGATGGCTGTGATCTCAAGTATTGATTTTATTGAGGCCACTATTGAAGGTTGTCACGAATCTTACTCCGTTTATGGCATGTTCCTCAAGGGTCACGTGATCAAAGAAGTTGAGGTTGGATTCCCGACAGAATGTTACATGATGTGTGGGCAGGAGTCTAGGTGTCAGAGCTACAACGTTGTCATCGGTAAAAACATCTGTGAGTTGAATTCCAGAACTAAGGAAGCCAGGCCTAAGGACTTTTTACCAGACAGGAGTCGGTATTACATGAAGCGTGCATTCAATAGAGGTAGCTATAGTTGGATTTGCTGGTGACACTTAAACAATACTTGAAGGACCATAAGAGATGATTAGACCGATTTGTTAAGGCTTGAGGGTGTATCGACCGCAACAACGAACAGTCAATGTCCACAGTTTTGAATTCGTTTATTGAACTGGAAAAAAACTAGGACAACTTTGATAGAAAATTGACGAGAACGTGGAAACAACGATTGAAACGATAACAACGACGAAAGCGACGCGAGAACGAAGTAAACGGTGTAAACGAAGAGGATGATGAAAACGATTCAACAAAAAATAATGATAATAAAAAGGAAAAAAAAAGTACAAGTTACATAAGCTTCTAAGAACCAAGTAAATAGAGAAATTCTGTAACGACAGAACCGAACGACAGAACCGAAGAAAGACAGCAATACTTACAAACTATGGAGCGTCTTACAGCGAGCAACTAAGTTGAAATAAATGGAGTTTTCCGAAAACAGCGTGTAACAACCTCAGGCTGGCCATTAACATAGCGGTAAAGCTTCCAGAAGGGAAAAAAACGAGATCGGTTCGATATGTCTATTTATACTGAGAAAAACTTGTGCGAAATCGTATATAAATTACTTGCCTTTTGCAGTACTAATAACGAAGAATGCACACCTAAAAAGGCGTTGATTAGCGCGAAGCAGTTGCTACATTAATAATGAACTTTACTAAGCTTGCCGAATCCATGCATACTCCTTTATCTTCAGCGCCTCTGGGATCCATTAAAGAACTTCCGGCTGAATCTTGTTCCGAAATCAAGGCAAGTGAAGGAAGTACAATGACTGAGTTTGAGCACTGGATGTACGCCGATGAAGATGCTAATCAAACGATTCAGGCTATTTGTCAAGGTAACATATGAGTTCCTTTTATAATTCTAAAGAGGACTCCCAGATTAGTTGATTTCTGACATACGTCATGACGTGTGTTCGTCGATAGCTGAATGAGAACCATGCGGGTAGTGTTGCTGAATTGATCGAACAATAGGCTAGAGGAGAGTGAAGAGAGCTATGGGTAACGGAATTAAAAATAAAAAGAAAATGCAAAGCGTAATTTATCATTTATTACAACATAGAGTGCAAAATGACTAATTGCTTATTGGCTGAGACAGAGGGCATTTTTCATTATTAATTTTATTAAAAGCCCCGGGTAAAATTACTTTTATTATTTTCTTGTAGTAAGTGTTTTTTGCAGGGTGGTACGACTCGGGCCGTATCTGCAACTTCTGAAAATACGCTTGATATTTATCCTTAAGTTTACTCGGCCCCATGGGATTACCTGTATAAAATATCAGAATTGGTTCAGTGGTTTTATTTTAAAATTCTAATCCCATTTCAATAAAAAAGCTTTAACGCCTTGTGAGCAATGCAGTTCACCGAACCCTGTTGCTGACAGAGTGAAAACAAATTCGCTTTCAGGCGTTTGGCAGAAGATTAACCAAGATCCAGTATGCTTTGGCTCTCGATACAACAAATATGGTGCTTTCAGAGTTACCAAAACTGGGAAGGTGAAGGCCATGAAACTACTGCACAGAAACGGATCAATAAAATGTAACCCAGATTATAGTGAATCCTATTGGGGCTGTACTAATACGGGTGCATACCCAAGCGATACATTGATGACCATAATCACAAATGCTAACAAAGAAGCAATTCTGCCACCTGCTGAAGAATTAAAAGCGCGTAACAACGGCGAGAAGCACTTTTACGTTCTTGAAGGGGTTGGGCAAAGGTTCGCGGAGTTGGTTTTAGAAAACCTTCCAAGTACACAGCTGTATTTTTCAAGGAATCAAGAATTGCAGATATGGTATGGACAGGATTGGGCTGACCTCTCTGAGAGTAACAACAGTGGTACGACGTGCGCTGATGTTTACGTATGGTACATATAAAAGAGGCATTTGTTTTTGGTTTAAAAGGCACTCACAGGTCGAATTAGCATGTACCGCTTTAAAAACCTTGGAAAATGTTTTCCGTCGATAATGGTTTGCACAACGTTGCATTTTACCAATGTAGATTCAAGCACTCATCTGAAAAAGATATTTCTTTATTTCGCTACAACAAATGAACTAGTTAACTCCCACTTTTTGGAGTTTATAAGGTGTCTTGCAAATTCTCCCTAGTTTCCTCGGCTAAAAGTCGATTCGCACAATCTTCATGAGCATATAGATAGCGACAGCAGGCAATCTGCTATTTTGCAAGTACATACTATGTTGGTTGTGATCTGCGCCTTTCACAAACAGACACACGCCCACAAGTTTGGTCTTTTCAGCTACTAGGACTTTTTGGAGTCTTTCTGAAAAAATCCTCAAACTCGGTGATCGTAATAGTGGCAATGACTCTTAAAGATTGTACTACGTCCACTGTGTGAAATGTTGCAATGTTGAACCAAGAGTTACAAACACTCATGTTTGTATCCCATAATGGAATGTTTGTTGTTCAGTCAAGGAAGCAATACCTTGCGTTTACCCCAACAGGGGTGAATCTACAGACTGGAGTTTCCAATTGTACTTAAATAAACTATATTTTGACGCTACGAAGCGAAATGAACTTTAACGCTTTCCTTATTCCGTAGTAAACTATCCACTTAGAGACGGTGTTGCTGGTCACATTCGTTCTCAGGTTGAATCCGTCTTAACAGCTGACCCAGGTTAAATTAGTGATCCTCATTTTAACTGGGGTGAATACGCACTCAGATGGATTGAAGAAAATTTTTTGGAGCTTGAATTAAGCTTAGAGAAAAATTACGGTCAGCTTAGGATTAGTTTTGGTTATTATAGATAGATATCAATAGACTTATTATAGAAAAGTAAACAATGAAAAGAACTGTGTTGGGTTGAGCAAGTTATAATGTAGTGATGAAGCCACAGGACTATAGATCTGGAAGTGCACAGCCCACTACGTTCTTTGTTCCCAGACTCTGTTGTAATGTTGAGATTGAATGGATAAGTGTATGAATGCAAAAACCGATGAAATGATATGAAATATTAAGAAAATGTGTTGAGATGCTCATATAAGACAGAGCTTTAGGGAAAGTATAGGTGTTTTAAATCCTTTTTTTGGGGGGGTAGGTAGAGTGCATATTCAACCTAGGTAAAATGAGGATCACGAATTTAACGTAGGCAAAAACGAGTTCAACATGGGTACGGATTTGATCGACAGCACATGGTATATTTTTTTAAAACACATTAAAATTACAGTTTCCTATCTTTGCCCATGGATGGATTGTTGAACAACTCCACATTTGCATTTGTCTAGTACTCGCGAGAAGTCATTTCTCGCACATTAGCTTAAGCCAGTTACTGTAATCACGAATCCCGACGTTTTTATCGAAGTGTCAAAATGTTAGTTTGAGATATCGATAGAACAGAGGACAAGGGACAAAATTCAATGCAAAGAGAAGAGGTGGAGGGCAGTAAGACAAGAAAAGGTATTAAAAAAATCTGTGCGTTCGGTTTTGGACTTGTGTGGCCGGAGAGGCAGATGTATTCGAAAAGCGCGGCTAATTTTAGGGTGATTTGTACAACAACTGAATGCAACTGGTGAAATCACACGTTAAATAACTGTAGTTATTTCTTATTGTTCTATGAACATTGACGATAAATCATTTTCTTTTTACAATTGTTTTCATAGTTGCACTAATCACATGAAAATAAAGGAATATCAAATTAACTATAATTAGGCATCTGAACCAATGTTGTTTTGCACCCAGTATTTGAGATCTGCAAGGTCAGCGTACACTCCATATCTTCCCTTGCGCCCGCATCCAATTCCCCAACTAACCACCCCCACCATATACCACTTTCCGTCCATAGAGCAGACCAGCGGTCCTCCACTATCTCCTTGACATGCGTCAATCTTTCCGTGAGCATACCCAGCACAGCGCATGCGTAATGTTATCTGGTAACCAAGGTCGTTATAAGAAGCTTGACAAGTGTCATGGGAAACTAGTAGAACTTCTGCTTGTTGTAGTGTCTGTTTTAGATAATATTAATAAATATTAGTCAAATATTAATTGTAACCCTCAATTTTAATTTACTGGAAAGGATAAGTCTTCGACATCAATTGAAGCAAGCGATTTTAGAGTAGACAAGCAATCTTGTCAATGTATCATAATGCACTAAGATCTGTCGATTGCTTCAAAACCGGTCTGAAATTTGTTTTAGGCAATGAAAAATAAATTTCTTATTTCATTTTGTTTAGCACTCGTCTTCCAAACCCACTTTTAGCTGGATTCAAGATGGCGGCGCATTCATCACCTGAAAACTTTTCAGCCTCGCTTCCGACTTCCACTCACTATTTTCAGCGAGTGTTTTGCATAAGAAACATATTAAGAGAGACACAGAAAGAGGAAAGGCGGGAGAGTGCGGAGTATCAAATTTTCAAAAAATGTTAAGAATGGCAGTTTTGGGACAGTTATGAAGAGCACTCTTTCCTCTAACTCTTAGTTTCAAATCAGGAATCCTCGGCGTATTAAAAAACAAATCACCATGTCATAATACCACAGGCCCCCAAGCACCGTCTTAATAATAATAATAATAATAATAATAATAATAATAATAATAATAATAATAATAATAATAATAATAATCATCATCATGATGATGACGATGATGATAATAATTCACCATAATGACAAGTGGTATGACAATCAACCCTTGCTAACCGCCAAAAATGGAGACGTGAGGATTACCTGGGACATGACTATCTACACAGACAAAGTGCTGAAACATAATCGGCCAGATATTACTCTAGTGCATAAAGACACACAGAAATGGACACTTACTGACGTAGCTGTGCCAGCGGACCAGAACATCATCAGAACTGAAGAGGAGAAGGTTTTAAAAGTACCAGGAACTAGCATTTGAAATCAGAAGGATTCATGGAGCCTCGGAAGTCACAATAATACCTATCGTGGTTGGTGCTCTTCGAAGCATATCAAAAGGTGCAAAGACCTGGTTTGGCAAGCTAGATGGATGTACCTGACTTCCTTGGAAGTGTGCAATTATAGGCCATCCCTGGAACTGTTCACCCGCTGCGGCAAGTGTTACCCAGTAGAACACACGACAACTGGAGAGATCGAATCGAATCGAATCAAATCATGATAATGATAATGATAATGATAATGATAATGAAAACAACAACTGCAGAGTAGGCTCCAATGATCAAGAAACGGTATCCCACATCCTATGTGCCTGCTCAAAAAAGACACAAACACTCTACAAGGACAGACTCTACAAGCCACCTAGTTCCATGTTTGGAGAATGATAATGCGAAAGTACTGGCATCTGAAAAAATGTCCAAGACACGGTTCCAACTAACCTGATGAGTGTGCTGGACAAACTGAACAAGGAATGGTTATAATAGAAGGAATTGTGTACGTGCCGGGAACAATACCAGCAAGGACAATGTAGAAAAATATGCAGATTAAAGATTAGGCTTGAAGAGTTTGTATCCTGGACTCAAGGTTAGCAGCGTGCAAGTAGTATTTGACTTTCTAGCTGCACACTCCATAAACTTGGCAAAGGAGTTAGCAGATATTTTGCACGATAAGAAAGCCGTAAGCGGAACGATAGAGAAGGCACAGAAATGGATAATTTCTCAGAATTGCGAAATTGTAAAACGGTTTCAATAATAGAAGTTAGTTAGCTTCATTATCTACATGACTAGGAATAGCCTTCACTTATCATTATTTTTTCATTTTGATTAGTTTTTTGTGTACATAAACAGATATTTCTAGCTTAAAGAATCAAAGGTTTTTTTGAAGTCAAAAGTAGTCATTAGACCTGGAATATTGTGGAGTTTTTTGCACTCCATCACGTCATTGATTGGTCTAACAGCATCAAAGATCGTTCTTCCCTTTACATATGCACATTGGTTTTCATGTATTATCTCTGGGAGGACTTTTTCGAGTCTAGTTGCTAAAGCTTTTGATCCAATCTTTTAGTCTACGTTCAATAAGGAAATCGGTCTCAAGTTTTCCACATACCTTCTATCTTTGTCTTTGTTTTCAATTAATCGAATAATTGCCTGTCGTTGCGAATTTGAGAGTTTGCCATTTATATATGCGGCGGTAAGAGAATCAACCAAAAGATTCCCCAAAATTGGCCAACAATTTTTATGGAATTCAGCTGTTAGCCCATCATTTCCTGGAGACTTGTTATTTTCGAATTTCTCTAGAGCTTTATAGCATTCTGTGTAGGTAAGTAGTTTGAAATGTACGAGCAACTGTTGCCCACAAAGCTATACTTTAGCAAAAAGACACACAGAAGTTGCCCTGGGGATGTGAAGTGTAGGCTATGTGGTCATGCCAAAGAAAGTGTTTCGCACATCCTGGCCTGGTGTACTGCACTACCTCAGAACAAGTATTTGTTTAGATATAACATGGCTTTAAAATTCCCGTTCTATGAGATCTTACCTGACCAAGATCTTCTTGAGGAAGGACCGCCGTGGTACTCGCCAGTGATGCCAAAGCTGGTGTACAAGTCAGAACAAGTAGAAGCTTGGTGGGATGTACCTGTGTATGCAGATCATCAGGAGGTGCGAGCCAACCGGGTCGATGCGAGGTTTGTGAATCATGTGATTAAGAAAGTCACGACCATAGAGATGAGTTGCCCATGGATCAGTAATCGAGAGAAGAAGAGCGAGGGAAAAACTATGAAGTATGGTCCGTTAAGGTGGGAACTGAAGGAACAATACAAAGGATACGAGGTGCACCAGTATAATATCATCATGGATGTGCTTGGCGGGTGGTCGAAAGAGACTGAGATTAGTGTGCAATCACTGGTTGGGCGAAAGACTACTCAAGTCTTAGAGAGAATGCAGAAGGTGGTTTTATCGGGGCGACGCTGAACATTGCAAGAACTTTCAAAGCAGTAACATGATGATGCTAATGTCAAGATTGATAGATTAGCCATCAACAGTTATCGGCATAAGTTTTAGACAATTAGATTATGATTTTTATACATGTATATGTATATATATTTTACTTATTTATTTACGTACTATTTTGAGTTTCGCTTAGCTCACAGGTTACGCTATGCGCCCTGTGTTGCTTTCTGACACTGTGCATACAGATAGCGTTACTGCGCATAATAATATTAATGATATAATAATAATAATAATAATAATAATAATAATAATAATAATAATAATAACGACGATGATGATGTAAATGTAAAGGGCTACCTCAAAATACATAAATAACTATAGAAGAAAATGCTTCCAAAGGAAGAACAATTAAATTTGCTAACTAAGCACACAATTAGGAATTATAGGCGTACAGTAAGAAAGAATAGAAAAGATTGAGGAAGCTAGTAATATAATAATAAACAAAAAAGACAATGAAAGGGAAAAATACCAGAGGTTATACCTATGCAGGGTATCCGCGCGCAGCCGGATATAATTAGCTGATAGTTTTGAATCGATTTTTTAAATACGTAACTCATACATTTCATAACCAGCACCATTGACAGAAGGCATTGAAACACGACAAGACCTGGGGTCTCTATTTACACCCTTCGTCGTACCTTGATGCGGTTGTCAGTTATCTTGTCCTTCCAAAGGTTAACAGGAAGATTTGTATGGAGATCAATCAAATCTACTATAACTATCGAAATTTTCCTTATGTTTCAATTTCATTTTGAAGTTTACTTAAAAAAAAAATTACCTGTGCGGCGTTTCCTTGGTGAGTGGTGTGACCCCACCCCTTGACATAACACTTGCTGCCTACAGCAAAGACGAGCTTTGGCAAGCACACGGGACCCACGCGATTGTTATAAGTGAGTGGGGACTGGAGTTTGATAAGGGCCAAGTCGTAGTCGTATGTGTACTGATCATATTTTGGGTGAATTATAACTTTGTCGATTCTCACATGTTCCTCGTGGCCTTCGATCTTATTCAAATTATGTTCTCCTACCGCAAGAAAATAAGAGAATATTGTATTAGAATACGGAAAATGAGAGCAATTTACGAATGATGAATGGTATCCATTTAACACAGAAAACCATCAGTCAGGCTGAAAGGATATAATTATGCCAGTTAAAAATTTGCATTCTCTCTCAATTAGAGTGTCTTTAATCTCATTTTCTATTTATTTTACAAAAGTCAAATTTTAGCATCACATATCAAATATTATTATTATTTACAATACATTTTTACATATAATTCCTGCGTTTTTGCTTCGGTTACAGGTCACACCAGTAGCTCAGAGCTGACTAACATGGCAGCCATTTGTTCACCAGCCGAACTAGTGAGAGGTCTGGGACTATTTGCGATAAAGTCAGATTTGGGGAATTTTTGCGTTGCAAAGCAGTTTCTGACATCATCACCATGCCCATTCTCGTCATCATAGCCTCGGATCAACCCAAGGCCCTGGGAAACTCTATGTAGGCGAACATGCGCCGTAGGATTCTTATAGCCAAAAATTGGCTATTTGAATCTTACGGCGCCTGCTCCCTCCTCGTGCTAACGTGAGTGCACCAATTAGGGACGCTTTTGATTGTTCTTCACGAAAACCAATGAGAAGACACCTTGTTTCAGGGTTCCCCAGAGCTCTTCTCTCCCTCAGTCAAGAGAAGAGCTCTGGGGTCGAGATTGCACCATGCCTCTCGTTAGTTCGGCTGTTGATTTTCAAGGCGCATTTAAAGTTGAATGGCCTAAAACAAATATGAAAATCAAGAAAAAATGTATCAAACTTTCCTTGTTTCTTTATCAATGAATTAATATAATGATCTGAATACGTTGATGCCAATTCCACGTAGTCCGGGAAATTGTTTAAGTAAAGCATGTATTATTTGTTTTGGTTCCTTAGAAAACGGTATTTTAGCTTCTCGTTTTCATATAACGCAATTTACCTGCAATGATACCAAATTTCTGAGGATCACGTCCTACGTCAAAACAGTGAGCGGCGGTCACTACCCACCACGGGCTCACAATTGAGCCACCACACCAGTGAGAGGAAGAGTAATTGAGTGACACTTGCCAAGGCCAGGCTCCTGATCGCGCACTGGTACCCCCAATAATTCGTTTGTCCAGCATCTTCGAACCACATTCAGCGCCCACTGGTACAACTAAATATGTGTTAAAAAAGAAATTGCAGGAATCTTTTCAACTTGTCTAGTAGAGTGTCTTAGACGCTTTTGTTTTCCCTTGCTAAATCAAGCAGACATAAGAGGACGCACATTTATTTGCAGAAAGACAAATACTGTATTTATACATCTACAAGCACGAAACTATTTTTTCCTTTCTATGGCAGGGAAACCAAGTGACGCAATAAGGCATCATACAAATAAAGGTAAAAGAAATGTCAAACTGTAGTCTAACATGGCAATTAAGTCAAACACTTGCGGACGTGTCTCACTTAACTCAGCAACTTTTTTCATAAGAACGCCTAATTTTGGGGTTAAGACTACTGATATTTTGTTTTCGATTTGAGCCTTAAAACGTTCTTAGCATGTTCTTAAAGTTGTGTGAACTAAGTTCGAATACAAACTGAATTGTTCTTTGGATTAGGGTGTATCATGCAATACGAAAACCACGTTTTTAATGTTAACTCTTTGTATATAAACACAAAACGGACAAACAAAACTACACTTTCACAATTGAACGCCATTGTTGCGACTAATAAATGCTAATAATTATTTCCTTTTTCCCAACCTTGTTTAATAGCTTGTTTCGTTTGAGTCAGCGTCGATGGCTTTGTAGTAACAGCAACTAAAATGTGTTAAAAATAAGCAGAACATCTAGTTCATATGGAGCTTAAAGTGGCTCAAACCAGCGTCAACACTTTTCGGAATGAATGAATGAATGAATGAATGAATGAATGAAAGACTTAAAGGGCGCGTTCGATTGACCCTATTCCGGAATAAGAATACGTGAAGTGATGATTTAAAACGGTATGGCTGGCGTTTTGAAGCAACAAGGATGATAAAGATATGTCTAAAATAGCATTGTAGCAAGTGTTTGACAATTTTCATGTGAATCTCCGTAAAAACGAAGGATTTCTAACTTCTATTCCATTTATTCCTATTCCGGAATACGGTCAATCGAACGCACCCTAAGGGCGCATTCGATTGAGCCTATTCCGGAATAAGAATACGAGGAGTGATGATTAAAACGGTATGTTTGGCGCGCTTCGAAGCAGCAAGGACAACAAACATATGTTTAAAATAGCATTTTAGTGGATGTTTGACAATTTTTATGTGAATCACCGTAAAAACGAAGGATTTCTACCTTATATTCCACGCATTCTTATTCCGGAATACGGTCAATCGAACGCACCCTAAGTGTCAATGGTATTTAGCTTAAGAAAAACTAATTATGCACACTACAATTGGTGCTTCCACTTCGAAGCATCAATTGACTCTACAAAACTGTATCACCAAACAGCTGTCACATTACCACATAAAAGAAAACGATTATTGCCTATCAAAATTCACAAAATGCGTAGAATCATATAAAGTAGTAGGTTACCATAGCAACATAACGAATTCGGTGAGAAGTGTTCATCAGGTCCAGTTGAATACTCTCCTTCGCTAAGAATCCCCCGCAGACTTCACCTTCGCCTGCTGACTACTTTGCAACAATACAAAGTGGGGGTCACCGATTTTTGCTTTTGACAGATAAGCCTTTAATTGAAGATAATCATAGGCTCTTCGTTATAATCTTAACGACCGATGTTACTAATTACTGCGCTCCTCCAAATATTTCCGAACCATTCCATCGTCCTGGCCAGATTCATTATTTTTATACCAGATCTTTAACAGCAGGTCAATTTACGTCCAGAGATCTATACTCAGTCAACAACCGTTGTCCTTTCCTTAGTAGAATTGTTGCGAGAATTTGGAATATGATTCCTCCTAAGCTACGTGACTTTAAAACCTCTTTCAAACGAAAACTACTCCTGAATTAAGGTTATGGAGATTTCTTCATTGAACCTGATGTATCGTATTTTTGCCCACCTTGAATAGCTATGCCGTTTTCTTCATATGGTACCGAAAGATTACCGTTACGTTGATTGTTCGATCGATTGATTGACAGATGAATTGATGGCAAATGACAACAGCTGAATATTATGCATTATTAATGGTTACCTTGACACGTGCCACATGTTTTCCGGCAATATGTTTTCAAAGACGTAGCCAGTGTCTTGTCTCCACATCGAGTCCTGTAAAAGTCGCAGTATGATACCAGGTCCTTGCACTCTTCGACAAACAAACATCACAGGGCCGAAAAAAAAAGGAAAAAAGTCTCATCATTGTACTTAGACTGGCGTAAATGAATTGAACAAGACTGATTGAACAACTAACAAAGACAAAGAAGGAGTGGGCGAATGGGGCAGACAACAACACTGGAAAAGAAGGGGTCCATAGTCTTCGTCCTTGGAAGGCCGTTTTGAAAGTTTGACTATTATTAGCGGATGAAATGGAAATTACAGCACTTTCTTTTAAGTTATTTTAAGACCTTAACAATGAAGTGTTGTTCCGTTTGGGGCTCAAGTCTGTGACCCCATCTTAGGGTAGTCCGCTTCCCAACCAACTGAGCGACCAGTGCTCGTAGTCGACTTTTTTCGAAGGTGGATAAAATGATATTCTCTGGATAATGCATTATTCTGGAGTTTTAGTTTATAAGGTAGCGTAGTGCGATGCTCGACCAGCTGTTCCACCAGTACACATATAGTCTTTTTGTTGGACTACTGCTATTATTTCGAGAGTGGATGAAATGGTATTCAGCGGAGAATGTAGTATACTGGAGATTTATCTGGCCTTATAGATAATTGTAATTGAGCTATACAAATTTGGTAGCAATTACTTATTGTTTTGTGATGCCAATAGCCTGTAGCCTAACGTAAAAGAAACGTACGCCTCGATCCGGTATCCATAGCGCGCCGGCTTAATGCAAGAGCTTAAGCACGGGAAAAGAAGTCTGGTGCTTGTCGCCGATATAAGGAGAGCTTTGATTGGCTAATTGTACCTAATTCTCGGCCTCGCTTGAGATTTTCCAGTAAAGACTTCACTCTTGGTTAATAAGCGATAATATTCCATTATGATATTGTTTTTAATCCAACTGAAGAGGAAATTCAAAATCTATAGACAGGTGCTCACGTTGGACATGATCTCAAATTTGGTTATTTCAAGACTTCCAGAACGAAAACAGCAGAGAAATTTCTCAGAATTCTAAACGAACCAGCATGGCGTTCAAAGCAACTGTTTTTCCTCATTGAGTCTTCTTTTTCTTATTCTTTTCGCGTTCTCGTCGACGTCGTCGTTGCTTACTTAATTATCCTTCCTTTCCTATTGGATACGACATAATCTGCGGCATGTCAGTGAATGATAAGCGTGTTTTTAAACCCTAGACATATCGGGAATTACTTTGATTTGAATATTATGGTAACAGCATTTCTACAAAACCTCATTTGCAAAGTTAATACCTACCACAATAGTCACAAGTCTTTCGACAATATCTCTTCAAATAATCCATATATCCTATGACCTTGCAATACGGTTCATAATAAATGCAGTAAGGAGACTCATTCTGGCATGCTAAATGCAAAAAATATATAAAGAAAAAAAACATTGTAACTTATCTTATAGGTTGATATGTATTGCACCCGAATTCTTTGTTCCCTACTTGGCCCAAGAAAATTGTTTGCCCGGGGCGAGATTACCACGTCTTGTGAGAGTATGTGTTGTGATTTAATTTTGTTTTTGGTTTGAATTTTTTGAAAACCTGTTCATTTTTTTTTTCAAACCAGATAAAAACTTTAAGCTGTATATTTCTCAAGACCTTTCTGCACACTCACCAGAACTTGACCTTGAACTCTCCCTACCTCTGGATCTGCTGGCTACTCCTTAATCCACTTGACCAAGTAAGCAATAGACCTTTTTGCAGTTACGGCGGCCAATTTGATTTCTATTGTTTTCAAATAGCTATTATGGGATGCCCAGGGGGCAAATACATATTAATTTGACCCCTGAGCATCCCATAATGTCTTTCGAAACAATAGAAATCAAAATGGCCGCCGTATCTGCAAAAAGGTCTATTGATGCAAACTTCTCAGGATAATTTATAAAGGAATATTTCATTATTTACCCTGGGCCATTCTCGGTCCAAAATTGATATATTCACAAATGTGCAATGCAACACCAGAGCCACATATGGCAGGGTCACGCCTACGCAATTGTGTAAATGAAATCGATTTCTATAGAGAAATAGAGGAATGGAAGGCCACCTAAAGACAAATTTAAAGTCTAAAACATGTCATTTAATTTAGAAGACGATTTTTACAACAAGGCCAAACATTTCTTATAAGAAAAAAAAGAAGCAACTCCGCCTTTCAGGAAGCAAGAATCGATCGAAGCCGAAACAATTAATAAAATGGAACAACATATGATAACTCGAAGAAAAATGGGTTACAAAAACTCTTCACAGGAAACAATATAGTCTGTGCCAGGCTTCCAGATAGTGGGGAAAAACGGGAACTGGTTCAAAGTCTTGCCCCAAGCACACAGTCAAATTAGGGAAAAGTGGCTTCAAAAAATTATGCAGAAATCAGTCAGAAAGTTGTCAACACATCCGTTCCATGCACAGAAAATGCCAACCAGCAATGGCAGCTCCAACATTCCTCACAATGTTGATCGACTTT
The DNA here is from genome assembly GCF_036669935.1 of Montipora foliosa. Taxonomy (NCBI): domain Eukaryota; kingdom Metazoa; phylum Cnidaria; class Anthozoa; order Scleractinia; family Acroporidae; genus Montipora; species Montipora foliosa. Next base: position 8,036,319 of record NC_090881.1, read on the forward strand.
ATGGTAAAATGTCACCCGTGTACCCCAACATGCTTTATGCAAAAGTAACTGAGATCGAAAATCATTATGCTCGAGTAGTGACCAAGTTTGGAGAAGTCCGAAAAAAGTTATTTCTCCTACAACATTAAACCTGTATGAGGTGTGTAACAGTGTACGTATCATGAAATTATGTTTTCAGAAATCGCTGGCTGATTTGTATCGGGTTCCACAGTCTCGATCTGCAATGGAATGCAGCCCATTATTTTCGGTATCATCTATTTTTAGGAAGGCTACTGCTTAATTTTTGCGGGAAAAAAAGCATGGCGGTGCTGTGTTCCTGGTACGATCGATAATTTTGCATGAAGTACGAGCAATCACACTCGTGTGGCTACTTGGTTGCAGACCTATTAGGGGCGTTGTGGTCAGCGGGCCCAATCTGATTGGCCATAATTTTGGGTCACGTTGTACCTCATTAAACGGGCTTCAGGATTGGCCAAAAGAAAGACAACAAGTAAGAATGTATTTAGCACAGAAAACAATAAGTACAACACTGTACAGCCAATGAAATATACTGTTCAATAAGAGGTACGACCCTACCCATAACTTTGCGGGACCCGTATTCTATTCTAAATTCAAATAATACTGTAAGCTGATGGGCCAAATGAGAGGACCTTCTGCAAACACGCCTCAAAATGTAGTAAATCGCATTATTGTGGACGGCAAAACTAGAAGCACAAAAAAAACAACAGAAAATTCCAGTTAAAAAATGGAATCAAGAAACCCTTTCACCTGCCCTCACAACTCTTAGTCTCATTTTTTTCAACGAGAACAGATCACCTGTAAGAAAAAAAGAAAGGTTAAAAGAGAATGTCAAAATTTGCTAATATAGCACATGGAAATTTCACTAAAAGAATCCTGGAAAAGCCTTCCCAAAACGATACGTCAGTTACAACTAACTTATCGAAGTCAACTTACAAAAGGTAACTTATGCAATTGTGCGTTTAACTTAGTTACACGATCAAGGTTTTTGCGACAAGAAAGTTTCATAAAGATTTCTTACTCGTGCCAGTACAAACGACAGGATTATTTTGCAAAACGTATTCCCTGGACAAGGGTAAGATAACAATCCTGCTGAACTTTGCATTTTCGTTCTGGTGTTGTAAGAAGCATATTAGTTTGAGCAAGAAAGAAATGTAAGAGAGTGATGTTTCTGTGTCACTCCAACGAGCGGGATGTTGGCCTTGAGAGTCGGTCTAAGGTGCTGAGCAACGAAGAAACGCGTGTACAACCGACTGTCAAAGTTCCACGATATTTTTCCTTTACTTTGCATACGCGAGCAATATTCATCGCTAACTGGCATATTTTCCTTGATAATCCTTCGTTTGACTTCATTAAAAGTTGAATTGGACCTCATGATTAAAGAGCTGGAAATAAGGATTCCTGGATTCTCTCGTGGTTTCCACGAATAAGTGTCTAGCAAATCAAGACAAAACAGTGTTCTCGATCAGTTCAAGTTTTTGTTGTGCCGTCTCAAACCTGTACTCGAAGAGCCATACCCCGGGATGTTATAAAGAGGCTTAATCTTTCGACTGGCATTAGGCTGGCATGGCTTAATTACAGGGACTATAATTAAAGGGAATGACTTAAAGAGGTTAACAGACTGAAAATGGAATATGGGGAAGGCAAAAGGTTTCCCCATAACTTTTGTTGAGCTTTTGGGAGTTTATTTCTTGCTGAAAAATGTCGCTCATCCGAGCGCCATTTTGTATCCACAGTTGCTCAAAACACGAAGGACTTGCAAAGAGATACAAGATTATGAGGAAGAAACAATCATAAAAAAATCAATTAATAGTATATGAAAGTGACTTCTGAGCCAGTTAAATTCTCGCTTAAGAGGAAATCTTTCGGACGAAATCTGTTACCTGAAAAAATCAAACCACAAAATTTGCTTTTCAAAGCACCGTTGATTACACTGTTTCGTTAGCCGCGTCATTCATTCTTCGGTTTTGCAAAATACATGGAATAAAAACAGAGATCAAACATCGCTAAAAGCTAATCTCACCTTCATCTCGTTGCCATTCGCTTCCATGAAATAAAGGAACGACAAGGGCCAAACATACAACCATATTCAGAGTGAACATGGTTTACGGGAAAAGAAACTCTTTATCAAAGTGCAACAACACGTACTACAGTTAACAGCAGAATAGTTGTCCAAGAGTGCTGTGATGTTTTTGACATTCCGTGCAACCAATACCGAGAAAGAGATCATATCCCTATAGACCCCGCGTTATACGTTATGACATAACAAAATACAGGAATGCCAACTCCAGTCTTTCATGTCAAGTTATTATTGTGCTGTGAACAAAGACGGTCTCCCTCATAAGAAGAAGGATTGCATTCTTCCTTTTGGTCATTCATTCCTTCGTGTTGTCAAATAGGTCACTTTCTTTGTTGTCTTGCCATTTATTGGCGCGGTAAAATCGCCGGCAACCCAAGAACAAAAAAATGCCTCTGAACAATGCATTGTCAAAGAGGACTTTGTTTCTACGTTACTAAACAAATATTTTCTTAAAAAGACACAGAGATGGGCGAAAATAAACAAAAACACACGATTTACTCTAAAACGCATTTTTTTTTCTTTTCTTAATTTCCTGTGGAAACATGTATAGCAATGCAAATTGATTTTGGAACTGAGCCTGCCCTTGACGCTATACGGCAGTTGTCACAGATACCCTGTGATGGCTTTTTTTTTTCTAAGAGCGCGCGCAGCCCCACGTCCAGTAAAGTAATTAACACGTCATGATAACTTGGTGGATACTGAGTTGAATGATTGTTTTAGTATATACTAAAATAGTGAGATAATATAGCACAAAAAGATGATTTTAGCTCCTTTATTCCTCCAAAGATTACAATATTTTCGGGCACAAATTCCACACGAATTGCTCGGAGGTGAATGGCAAAGGATATCCGGAGTTTGAGTAGCCAATCAGCGCGCGCGTTCAACGCTACCGTTTTAGTATATACTAAACTTTGATAACGCTACACTGAGAATTTGAGGCCTTTTGGTGGTGGTGATGTCTCCACTGAAGTTACCTTTCAAGGTAATAAACTTCTTATAGGTTTTTTTGATCCAGTTATACTCCTTCTAAATGTCATTTCCGGCTGGAGAATCCAATTTCAATGAAAAACACTCTTTCTTTCGGTGCAAGGTTTGAATTGAAGTCATTGACAAATGTCTTAGCTGTTTTGTCTATTAAATCGAAACAAATGCAAGGTTATTGACTAATTACTTTGACGCAAATAATCTTAATCATCGATTAGGCAGCAATTAGCAACCTCAATACTGCTTGGCCTTTTATAAATGCTAGGCGTAGACTAGACTTAAGGATGTAAATATAGTATTACTTTTCTTGAACGCACATAATCTCGCTGGGCCATCATCTCGCCTCGCGCGAATGACATCTTCATTTGAACCTTGAAGACCGACAAACTGTATCGCTTTTTCCGTTATTTTCGCCGCATGTCGGCTGCGTCCGATGAATACCGAGAACTGGAAAGAACTAACCAGATCGATGGCGAAAATCCCGACGAAGGTCAAGTGACTTGCGGAAACGAGAATCCCAGCGAAAAACAAGGCTCACCTTTGCAGTTAAACAGATTGTTGCCTGTTCTACCTCCTCAAGAACCTATTGATAATGCAGGCATGCTCCTTGCAGCCTATGGATATGTCTTAGGAGACTCTCTTGGAAAAGGCTCTTATGCGGTCGTCAAAGTTGCGTTCTCGAAGAAACTAAAGCGTCAAGTTGCCATCAAAATTATAATCAAGAAGAAAGCACCGCAAGACTACCTCACGAAGTTTCTACCACGTGAAATTGCTGTCATGAAACAACTTAATCACCCGAATGTTATCGGACTTAATGAAGCAATCGAGACCAGCTCTCGGATATTCCTCGTGATGGACATGGCGGATGGTGGAGATCTCCTTGATTACATAAAAACCAATGGCGCTATTTCGGAGAGTGAAGCCCGATGTTTCTTCCGGCAGTTGGTCGAAGCTTCCGAGTATCTGCACAGCATGGATGTCGTTCACCGCGATCTAAAATGTGAAAACATCTTGCTGGACCACAATAAAAACATCCTTCTCTCAGATTTCGGTTTTGCGAGGACACAACCTGTGGAGTACAACACTGGCAGACGCAAGCTGAGTCGAACGTTCTGTGGCTCATACGCTTATGCACCGCCTGAAATTCTACGTGGTATAGCATATGACGGAACGCGCACGGATGTTTGGAGTTTAGGCGTTGTTCTGTTTACAATGCTATGTGCTAAGTTGCCATTCGATGATTCAAACCTGAAGCTGTTAATGGAACAGGTAATAAATCTATCTCCATTTTTGGCTCAGCTCGTTAGGAACTTTGTTCATGTGTCCGGCCAATAAGGAACTTTGTGTATTTGAGTCAAAAATTGATGCGGAATCCAAAGGCTGTTTCTGCAGAGCAAGTTTTTATTCCTGCTGTGTCTTTGCAAAGTCCTAATCGTGGCAAGAAATAAACAGGCGGGAAAATCTTTTGGACAATTTGATTTAAGGTCTACCTCAAAATCAAACTATCATACGTGAGCGCGCGAGACAGTGCGAACACGTATCCCGATAAATCAGTAGTGCATTTGTCGAAAGTCATGAAGCTCTTCGTGTGTAACTATTTTGAGTGCTTATAAATCGCCCTTTATCTTCAAAAACAAGACTCTGTAAGGAAACAAAGTCCCAAACACCTTTCGGGTCATATTCACGCTCTGTTCGCATAGCTTCGGGTAATTTGGCCCCTGGTTGAACAGCTTGGTTTTGTTTGGAAATTCCTAAATAGAGTAACTTAGCCTTTCCGTTGGGATTATTCATCTGTTATATTAATTTATATTGTAGATTTAGGTCCCCACTACAACCAAGGTTGACCAGCAGAATTAACGTATATAATTAACGTATTTAACCTCCTGACGGCTTTCCCTGTTTGATCAAAGTGAAGTTGAAATTCAAGACCCACTAGTACTGTTGCCTTAAACAGTGACAACTACGGCTTATTACCTCAAGACCATTAAAAATCAACTACCAAAGTAATTACTTCGACCTATCACAGCAGTTGCAAACAGCGTAATAAACCAATTCCAATTCTAGCAATTCCATGTAACATGCTCAAAGCGCGGGAAACTCGCGCGTGCAAGTAGTAGTGATTGGTTGTGGTTTCCTTTCACTGGTTGATAAACTGTCGCGAGATTTATAAAACAATCTCCAAGCATAGCAAATGCAATCGCGTGATTACTTTCGACAGGCATTTGAAAACTGCTCTAAAAGGAAAGAACGCCAATCAATGAAATTAAAAGCACTCTTTTTTCAGCCTTAAATCACCCCTGGAGATGCTCACCTCGAAAGACCGTCGACGCGTTGAATACTGAATCGTAACTTCACTTTAATGAAACAAACAAGAAAAGACGTCTGGATGTTAAACACATCTCTCTTGTCTAATGACGGTTATGTTAATTCGATGAAAGATACAATACCTTGAACCAGAAATAACTAAGAAAATGACCCAAGAGTCAGCCGTCCGTTATGGGAAATGATCATTTGATTCACCGGAGAATAAAGGAAAGGCCTTCGCGGGAATTGGCTTTCAAACGACCAACAAATATCTGTTACGGTTCAGTTTTGTACAGTTTTCAACAACTTCAATTTTGACTTTTTCTTTGTTTCAGATTATGATAATGAATATTAAACAAGGAAAATCAAAATTGAACTGGTTTGAAGTATTGTATCTCATAACAGCTCATTTGGATTTTCTCGAAAACTTGAGGCGGTCGACGAATTTCTGAAGTCAATGTGCTTTCGAAGGTTGAGTTATTGGAATGAGTACATTGTTATGTGCGTGTTTTCAGTTGTTAAAATAATTAGCAGTCAAGTTATAAAGTCTAGTAGGGGATTTAGCTTCTAAAGAAACTGTCGTTCCAGTATCGCGGCGCAGACACGTGGAATTCGTTGCCACGAGAGTTGCGTAATCTCTCTAGTTTGAGTGTTTTTAAACGTAGTCTGTCGAGTGAGAAGTCATCCCAGTAGCAACTGATTAGTTAATTAATCAATTCTTACATTATGGTTAGGTTTTTCACCTCAGTAGGTTATTATTTATTGTAAGTTATTTTTACACTAGTATCGATTAGTTTAACATTGTAAATTAGGTCGGAAGATCCCCGTACGGGAGCCCTAATAAGGTTATTTGTATTTGGTGCATGCTGCGTTGGTGGGGAAGTGAAACAAAGAAATGGGTTTACAACATTACAACATTAAACCTGTGCAGTGCTACTAATCTCTCTTTCAATTATTTCAAAGAAATTTTCTTTACAGTCAGCTTGTAAACAGGCCATTCTAAAAAATGAGTAATTTTATTTCAAGATAAACGCTAGTTTATTAATATTGTAACTGTACCAATAATACCATTGTTACATTTAATGGTAATGTAGTTACTTACTGAAAGACAAATGTTTATGAATCTTGTATTATACAAGTGATATTGCCAACCAAAGGAATGATTAAAGAATATCACTGTTGTTTCATTATGAAAAGTAATCCTTCTTGTGAAAGACAAAAAAGGGTTTACCTCTGACGAAGGGCCAACACTCGAAACGTCAGCTTTCAAATTTCTTTACAGTGGTCGATTTACCATATCAACTCGGTTGATAAACCCTTTTCTTTATTTCACTTCCTCACTGACACAGCAAAACAGCTTCTTTACAAACTAAACCCCTTTATCCTACATGTAAAAGAATGCTTTACTTCCACCAACCATGAACCAATATTCTTAACCCAAAAACCAAGACAACGGTTGTGTTAGACTAAACACTGCAAATAACTGATTAATCCAATAACCACAATGCTTGCCAATTCCTTACCTGGAATGTAGTGTCTGACACTTGCAGACATCGGACTTATTTTGAATGGTAAGCTTTCATTTTAGTAATTAGGGTTAATTTAGGCCCCTAAAAAGTTTTAAATTCATCTGAGTGCATATTCAACTCGGGCGTTACTAAACACAGGAACGGAATCTACCGGAATAAACCGGAATATGCCGGAATGAGGCGGAATAACACCGGAATGAAACGAAATGAAGAAGAATGGTGCCGGAATATACCGGAACGAGCTGGAATGACACCGGAATGAGGCAGAATGACACCCAAATAAGGCAGAATATACCGGAATGAACCTGAAAATGCCAAAATTTGGTGTTTTAGTTAGCGCCGACCTATTTTCGTTTGTTTCAGTCAGCTTTTGCTGTGTCACGTGATTCCCTAAGGGAATTGCATGTGTTTTTTGCCTTTTGTAACATTTGGAACACTTCGATCACGAGAAAAATTTGACAGGTATATCTGTCGCTAAATGAATAATTATTTCTTGTGGAAGTAACATTTTTTTCGTGAACAAATACAGTAGCAAGATAAACAAAATGTTATTCTAATTGATTTTGTCTATGGATTTCGGAGGCGGCTTTCAGTGTGCGAATCAGAAAACCCGTAAACATTTTTACTTCATTCTGACAGGTTAATTGTGTATTGACCAATCACATTCAAGTTTAGCAAACCACAAACTAATTACCGTCGCTGCTTGCCTGCTTCCCACGACCCACACGTGATGGAGATATACGGAAATATATTCGCGCAAACAACCGGAAGACTCTTTTTCTCTTCCCGATTGTTGGCAATAATGCCATCGAAGCTGAACGCAGTGTTTCCTTGTTTGAAGAAAGAAGTCAGAAGCACAGAAAAAAGATCAATCGTTGATAATATATTTGCATCAAGAATTGTGAGAACATGTCGTGACTCGTTCCAAGCCTTGTTACTTCTTTTAAAGTAAACTGTTTTTTTGTGTCAGTCTCTCTAATTCTGCAACACTTATTCATTCACAGTCTAGAATGACAAAAATTACTTTTTGTTCCTTGCCATCCCGGTCCATGCTAATCAGCTTGATTCTGGTTTCCCTCTGGTTTATTCTGCCTTATTCTGTTGTCATTCCGCCTCGTTCCGGTATATTCTGGAACCATTCTTGTTTATTCCGTCTCATTCCGGTGTCATTCGGTTTTATTCCAGAGTCATTCCGCCTTGTTCCGGCATATTCCGGTTTATTCCGGTATATTCCGCTTTATTTGTGTGTCATTCCGCCTCATTCCAGTGTCATTCCGTCTCATCCGGTGTCATTCCGCCTCATTCCAGCATATTCCGGTTTCTTCCGGTATATTCCATTCCGTTCCATTCCTGTGTTTAGTAACGCCCTGTTCAACCTAGGTAAAATGAGGATCACCAATTTAACCAGGGTAAAAACGGATTCAACCTGAGACCGGATTTTACCTCCAATATACATAGTTAAAATTGACCTTTAATTGACCATTCCCCATAGAGGCTGTTCAGGGCTTGTGATAAAATTATTATTCAACACCCACACCCACAAACCATTTTTTTTTTTAGAAAAAGTTGGTTTAAAAGAATAGGGAAATTACTCTTCCCGTGACACCAAATCTGATGCACTTTATCAGCTTGGGGCTGCATCCGAATAAAATGCTCAGGGACATTGTGACCTGGCAGAAGAAGTGAAACAATATTCAGGGAACTCGTAACCTTGAAATCAACAGCTTTTGGCTTCAGACTAGATACATTCATACTGAATCTTTAAGTCAAGTACTGTTCGGCGCAACCTAGGTTGCCTTAAAAGCAACATGAAAATTGAGACAGTATCCCAAAATAAATTTAACTTCAAAAAATGGATCCTTTATATCATTCCTAATCTTGTACTAATTGACACAAAATCAATTTATAAAGGTCTAAAAAAGTTGCATTTCAAATATTTAAACCCGATGTGTAATGCACTTCGTATCATTGGTTTCATGGGCCCTGAAAAACTGCTCATAGAGACTTGTTAATGACTGAGAATATTGTTATTTATTTATCTCTTTTATTAGAGCTATTTATAATATTTTTATCCCTTCCAAGCGATCGTACGGGTCGTCTAAATCCTGAATTATCAAGGTTTAGACTTAATCTAAAAGTCTTTTGTAAGGTAGGTATAACTCTACCTTACAAAATAAAGAAATCAAGTGAAGCTATAATCCTCGAAGTTATAAACGCAATTTTTGCAGTTGCGTAGAGAAGCCTGAAAAATTCAGGTCTTTAACGGGGTTTTGAACCCGTTACCTCGCGATACCGGTGCGACGCTCTAACCAACTGAGCTATGAAGACATTGACGTCATTGGTCATTTCTGGGTTCTAATGTTCCCGTGAGGAATAAATCAACGATGAAATGATCATATATTGAACTGCAGAGTTCAATATATGATCCATTTCATATATCATTTCACTATTAAAATAAAGAAACGCAAAATCTGTTTAAAAATCCGAATTAGTTTGGATTTTGCAAAGAAACGCAGGCAGGCTAAATGCAAACTGAAAACTTCAAATTCCAACTTGGTCAAGCGCATTACACCGAGAATGACTGTCTTTCTATTAGCTTAAGGCAACTCTGCGAAGAAGACATCCTTCCATGCGTTAGCAAACCTTTTGGAACGGGGGAACTTTTACGCTTCGAGAATTGAGTGTGTTTGCTTATTTACATTTGTTTCCTTTGTGAACGCGCCTCCAAAGCTGTATTTTTTTTTTCGTGTCCCAGATATCCAAGAAGGTGGTATTCCCAAAAAAAAGAAACATCTCGGAGGAAGCCAAGCATCTTATTTTGTCGATGCTGTGTGACGTAAAGGAGCGGATTGATATTCCCGGAATAAAGAAACACCCCTGGTACTTGGGAAAAAAGATGAACGACTGGCGAAAAGAAAATAAAGATAACCAGGACCTTCTTAAAGATAAGTCACATGACTCGGGACTTGGAAACGAGGCTGAG
>NC_090881.1:8051216-8053716 GCF_036669935.1 Montipora foliosa
AATACAAAGTTTTCCCATTCATCTTCTGTAAATTTACGATATTTGCGAGAAAATACCAAACGAGCTTTCCGCTGGTTGTTGCTCGGAAGTAGGAGCTTTTTCTGTCTCAAAGGTTTCCATCCTTGTCTTGACATATATCTACACTGTTGCTGCAGATCCAGGGAGAACTTTGTTCTCCAGTTGCAATTGTTTGCTGATTTTTCTTGTAGGTTTTCCTCTTTTATACTTTGCTTTCTCTATGACCTTGTTTGCGGTTCTGTTAGGGACTGTTGGTCGACCACTTCTAGGCTTGTCGTAAAACTCTTGTGAACTTGACCACTTCGCTACCCAGCTCTTGCTTTTTTGCAATATTTCAGCCGTTTCTCGCAGATACTCCAGATGATCGTAAAATTTCTGCCTTTGCTCTTAAATAGACTGCTTTTTAGTGTTCATAATTGCAAATTATATCGAGACGTTGAAAATCTAGTTGCTACTGAAAACAGAGAAAAATGGTGGGAACGACAGAAACACACACGACACAGATTTGCACCGCACGGGAAAATATTTATTTCAACGAGTTTTTTTTATCCGACTCATACATCAGTTCTGAAAATCGACAAAGCAATAAGATTTGTTAATATCTGTAAGAAAATGGAGAGAAATATAAAAAAAAATTTGGATTAAGTAAAGACTTTTAAAATGTCGACGAACTTTTGAAACACCCTGTAGGTTGGCTGTCTTTAAAATGCACGTTGCACAAGCGCAAAGAATTCCTTGGAGTCCAGAATTTTTCCCCTTATTACCCTGTTAATGTTTGCCATTCACCGCCTTCTTCCTTCGCTATCCTTTTCTCCGAGGGAGATGTAAACAGATTGAAATGGTAGCTCACAATCGCATGATTGTGTCCCATTCAAACATGCATGAACAGTGCAGGTTTGTTTGGCCGATTCAGTCAGCCTTTTTCCACTGTTGGGAAAGAAAATAAGTACACAAATCCATTGCCCAAATCCTATACCTAGGGAAGAAATCAAAACAGAATGATTACAGACGTGAAACATTTAGCAAGCAACACGCCCCGCTCGAAACTAATCAAGATTTACCACAATCTTTTAGCGAGAAAGACACTTTTAACAAAAAATGGATTTGCTCACCAGTTTAAAGGCTTGCTGACCAATATGCAGTGATTAAAGGAAGTATTTCAGTGGAAAAACGCAGTATGAATGGGAGATCATGGGAGGTAGACAGACGCGATCTGAAACTTCAGAGTGGCTGACGCTCACTTTTCTGGAGAGCCTATCCCATAATGCGCTGCGCTTCAACCGGAAGTGCGAAACTCTTGATGCTTGTGTAGATACAACAAAACACAAAACACTAAGGTTGTACATGTGGTCAGCGATGAGACCGAAACACACTTTATCAAGTGATAACTGCTTTCTAAGTCAAACCTTCACTTCGGCATATGATTAGACCCGGTACAGCGAAACGGAATAACCCCAACCAGGCCAACCTGAACCCGGCCGCATATGACCAATTTCTGTTTACTCGAGGATCCAAATCTGCGACGTTTGCATATGCGACCGATAGATTCTCTACCGGCAAAATTAAAAAAAAAAAAAAAAGAAAACATCGAAGAAACCGAAGAGTATGGGTGGGGCTGGTAGATTTTTGTAAAACTCTCCTTAAACAATACAAGCGTTAATGGAAAATGTCAAGAATTGTCAATTTAATTTAAAACAAAACGCTACAGGTCGATCAACTTGGTCAAAAGGCGCCGGGGAAATGTACATTCGCAACAACTGACCAACAGAAGCAACAGCATTAGTGGTGGCTTTTTGATCTTCATTTTTCTTATGGTTTTTCTACATTCAACCCGCTCCAAGCTGTAATATGCAGTCGATACAATCAATCGGGTCCAATATTCCTGAAATTTCAAGTACTTCAGTTCCAAACAGGGGCTCGTACGTCGCAATGAATCACGCTGAGCCAAGTCCCTCGACGAACTTTGGCCCACCGGAATGTAATTGCGGCGTAAGCCCAGCAAATTCAAACGCTAGTTCCACAGAAGATGAAACAAAAAAGGTAAAACAGCATGATAAATGGAGTCAACAAGAGCAAAAGTACCCAATAAGCTTATGGGGAGATCGATTTAATCGTCTGGAAAGCAAGGATGCCAGGAAAGTTTGGGAAGAAATCGCGCGGGAACTCAACAAGAGGTTTCAAACAAGAAGGAAAACTGCGAAATGCAAAGCGAAAATCGAGTATTTGATCGATAAACACAAAGCAGGAAAAGACTGGAATGTGAAGCAATCGGGCGGACACAGGCATCAATCCATATTCTACGAAGAAATTGATGCTGCTCTCGGATGCCATTTATGGTTATGGCTTTCACTGGGCTACACGATGAAAGGAGAGAGATGTAACATTTCATGAACGATTTCAGCAAGATGCATGCGCAGCAAGTGTTCCTTCCCTCTGGAAAGGGTTTCATTAGCCACGGACTACGTGGACAAGCACTATCCCC
>NC_090881.1:8056216-8066216 GCF_036669935.1 Montipora foliosa
TGCTTTTTACGTAAGAAATCGCCCAACTATAGATCATCATAATCTATTTAGTCACATCCTCCCATTAAATTTGCGTTGTAGTTGGCAAAAATGATAATTTCTGACTTTTTCAAAATGACATGACTGCAAAACTGCAATTTCATGCAATAAATTACTAGAAATGCAAGTCGTTCGTAAAGAAGGCCAACCAAACATTCAATCAATCAATCTCGTACACATGAAATTTAAGAACTTTGGTATGCAACAAAACTAAGCCCAGTAAAAATTACATATACTTGTCTGACCCACATATTCAATTTTCCATACGTGATGTATATCTATTAAGGAAAGATCCATTAAATAAGAAAAGCTGGATAAATCATTATCTAAAGTAAAACCACCTGATGCACACTGTACCACTTGAAAGTCGGTTGGCTACAGAAACTCTTTAAATGAAAGAACTGAAGGTTTCACCTTTTTGCTACATTTCAGTCCTCTTGTAGAGTCAGACTGAAAGGAAATCACCCTGAAACTGTACAGCCAGCCCCAAGCAAGCAATAGTTGCTGTTTCTAGACTTACTGTATTGAAACAAAGCCAAACTGAGCCTTATGACTGAAAACATGGTAGATTGGAAGAGTACGTAGTCGACTGAGTAGTGTCGGGTCTTGAGGGTCTCAGCGGGGGGATAGCTTTCACGGCTAACGATTTTTTTTTCCGCCAGGGTTAAATTAAATGAAACATTTTTTTTTTCGCTTTTTGGGGTTCCCTGTGTTACAGCTGTACTTAGTTCATCAGAATGCGACTTTGTCAAGACCTCCAACAGGGGGTAAGAGAGGACGAGGTAAGAAAACGGATTCCCCATACATGGGCCAATGACAGTTCTTAGCTACGCAGCTATTTTTAGAGACGCACTTGATTGGTCACTTGTAATGACGTAATTAAATTTGAAATAAAGGCGGCCTTGGGAACGAGAACTTAAAATAGCTTCGCGAAACTAAAAATAGATTTTAAAAACCATGATGGGTTATGGGGATCCGTTTCTTACCTAATCCCCTCTTGCTGGGCGTTATTTGGGACTTGTTTTGTCCTGTCAGACAATCCTAGAGGGACGGAATGTTAAAGAGGAGAACAAAGGAGGTAAAACGGTGTGGAATGCTCTGAAGACTTTAAATATTCGAAATATTCCACTTTTGAAAGTAAAAAAAATATATAAATATATATCACGCCAAATGCTTCTTATTTTTTTCACGGCTAACGGTTATTTTTTATCCTTCTCACGCCAAACGGTTAACTTTTCTTGACGTTTCACGGCTGACGGTTGACCCCATTGAGACCCTTGGTCTTCAGTTACGCAATTCATCTTTTTCTCTTCCTTTACTAATTTCTTTAACAAGTTGACAGGGTCTCGAACCTTTTCGTTTTAGTGATTTGCTGTAAAGCACAAGTTGCCAGAGTGAGTTTTTGCCTTTCATCTGGTCACATGTTGCCTACTCTATACGCCTTGTTTTGTTGTCTTGTTTTAGAACACTGGAGCCCACTATCAAAGCTTAGCCTTGCTTTTTGAGGGCCTTCTTGAGATGTGCTTTTGAACGCCAACGCCATCGTGACACGTGACACATTATTACTGGGTTAACTTACAGGTCTGGGCTTCCAATGCTGTGCATCACAAGTACGAGAAGTTTCGTAACCATCTCTTTGCGCATGTTCGGTAGTTCAAACTGTGCGAAGTAACTGAAAGCAAGAAGGTGTCCAGTTACTATTCCTTCGCACTGTAGTCAGTTAACATGATACTGGTGCAAAATCCCTTACTTGATGCCACTTAAACAAGTCTTAGAGCTATGAATTTACACCGGTTCTATCTGGGATTGAAACTTTTGAAATGATGTGACAAGTCATCCATGCATTAGGTAAACGCGCGCCAAACCGCATTAACTCGGGGAGGTTCGTACCGGAATAATAAATAACGTGAGGCGAAATTTTGCTGATGCTCATGCAGTTTAGTAACCCACTGACGCCTACGAGTGAGACTCAATAGATGTCTAATGTCAGACGATTTTACTCAGTTCCATTGGGCTCACTTTAGGAGCCAATGGATTAAGAACCTCTTCATCCACTCAAAAACTACGTCCCCTTTATCCCATTGACGTCTAGGAGTGAAAGTTAATACATTTTATTCCGTCTAAAGCCAGGCGATTTTACTCGTCAACAGGGGGTTGGTTTTAAATTGTCCACGTTTTTTAAAATAAAGGAAGCTGGCCATCTTTGCACTAAATTAACAGCAGTTTTCTTAGGTAGACACTCCTAAATTGGACCTAAACTCACGGAGTTTTTACCTGCAAAGCTTTCATTTCGACAGCTTGCAAATAACATTTCAAGCGAAAAGTTCATTTCCGGTTCCAAATATGGCTATTCCCAATAGTAATCCCGGGGGGGGGGGGGAAGGGGGAATTAAAAGGCAAAAAACACAAAACAAAACAAAAAATACCTGAGACTATCAAGCTGCTTATATTCCGAAGTCTAATCGGCGTCAACTCACGGTCAAGACTATTATGTATTGGACCTAAGCTGAGGTCACGGAGACGGTTAAAGAGAGTTATTTCTCGGAAAGTTGAGAAACTTCGCTTGATCGTGATTGTGTGCTTTTTAGGCCCGTTTCAAACGTCGAACTTTACATGTGCCGAATCTAATGCAAATGAGCTGAGGAAAATCTATTGTTTTCGCTCATTTGCATTAGATTCGGCACATGTAAAGTTCGACGTTTGAAACGGGCGTTAAAAACCTCTTTCGGTTTCTTAGGTTGCTTTCAGTTGACCAATTTTCTCAAACAGCTCCGGTTATAGATAAATAAATTGGAAACTTGGGTAATTTTGCCCGCTGATCTTTTAGAAGGCACCGACATTTTGCGTTTGGCATCATTATCCCTCGAAAACGGTCTTTGATTGATACATTACGACGTACCTTCGTTTTCCGTAAGCCGGGATTGGATCCCCAGATTTGTTTACACGTGCCCCATTCACCAGAACTTGAACGACCCCACTCGCCTTCTTTGCAAACTTAAAAAAAAAGCATTTGTGTACTGCAAAATCAACAACCATTAACGATGTTGGTTGATCCCAAGATGATCCAACGAACATAAACGTCAAGTTAAAAAATATACCTTAAGCGAACCCCCCATCTCCTTCCAGCCAAAAAAAAAATGGAATCGAATGTCTATTACTTGCGTTTTCGTTTACTTCTTCGACGCATATCCTCTGCGCATGGAAGGGTTATTCAATACAGCAACATAATTATATTCACGTTACTTGGTAAAGGTGTCAAGGGTGGGCCTCTCTAACCATGACCTTAACGAGATTGGGCCACACTGGAAATTGTACGCAAAGTGCCATAATGTGGAACTACTGTACTTAAATGACGACAACAACCTCCGTGAAGTTGATTAGAATAAATAAGATAAGCATAATACTTTTTTCAGCACTCACTCTTAACGAAGCCTGTCCCCAAAAAGGCTTTTTGTAGTCACACGTCTGTGGACAAGAAGTATAGTTGATACCATCGGATCCCTTGCTTTGAGATCCACACCATGTCAATCCATTTACAATCCATCTAGCGTAGGAAATAAACCCAGCCAAAAACTGACGTTAACTACTCATTCAAAAATTTAAGTTATAAAGAGTAATTATAACTGAATGAGGTGAATTTGAATGAGTAGTAGAAGAATCTGTATTGTAAACGTATGTTTGTTACTTTGTACATTTTGTAAGTGATTGCGTGAACAAATGTGAAAGTAAGGAATGATGAAATGGTATTTGAAATGAATCAAATATGAACTGCGGATATGAAATCAAATGAAAGTCCTGAATTTTTCAGGCGTCTCTATGCAATTGTAAAAATTGCATTAATAAGTGCGAAGATCTTAGCTTCAGTTGAAATTTGAAAGTCAAATAAATAAACTAAAAAGTTCTTTAATTTATGAACAAAGATAAATTTTCTACTTGTGACAAGCGAAAAAGGCGGACGCGCCAAAACTGTCTCGTGCGGTTACCTGCCAATGAGTGAACAATTATACTAGAGGAGGCGGGCGGTGACCTTGTTTTCTCATGTAAGCACAGGCTAGTAAGCATTACAACAATATGAAAGCAATTTGGTCTGCATTAAAGATCACCGAGAACCTAAACGTGATTGAGAGTTCAAGTCAAGCAGACATTCGTACAACCCAAATACTACTTAGTTCTTTACAACATCCACTTTCATTGGAACGGTGTTCGACGCAGCTCTATTACGTATATGCATATCTATTATATATTATGAATAAGCATAATAATGCACGCATTTTGATTGGTTCTCAGCTATGATCTATTAGAAGACAGACGCATAGCTGACGTCATCATCAAAAACTTTTAAATTATTTATTATATAAAACAGATAGATTCCATGCTGCCGTGGGTATAATAGGTTGTCTTTCGAACTCGAGATAAACATCAACAAAGCACAAAATGACTTGATAGTTTGAAGCCATCAGTTGTAGTTGAAATGAACAAGTGGAAATGAACAAGTATCAACGGTGGACACGCAAGTGGCTCTGAAGTCCAAAGTCTGAGGCACACACACGGCCACAGATCGGGCATGGTGTGCCGCCGGTTGTGATTGGAGCCTTGGCTGCTCTTTTACGGCGATCCCTAGCTGCTGCAATATACAGTCGGTGGTTGAGCGCGAAGTTTCTAGGAGCTCTCTGGACAGTCGCTCGTCATCCAGATCTATTGGCTGCGGCAGTCTCCAGTTCCTTCAGTTGAATTCCTGCCCATTTGAGGTTGCACTTGAGATTGTCCTTGTATATCTTCTTGGGTCGGCCTTTGCTGCGTCTTCCCTGAGATAGCTCTCCGTAGAAAAGCTGGCGAGGAATCCTAGATTCGTCCATTCGGATGACATGACCAGTCCAGCGGCCATAGTCTCGATACTGGTAGTACTTGCCCTCTGTAGAATTTCTTGGTTCAAGACGCGATCTTGCCAGGGTATCTGCATAATGGGGCGCATTGAGCGTGTGTGGAACTGCTCGAGCTTTCTTAGATGACTGCGGTAAAGAGTCCAGGTTTCACAGCCGTACAGCAGTCATGGAAGAACTATTACGTTGTAGACCTTGAGTTTGGTAGACAGAGAAATGCTTTTGTGCTGTAAGACCTTGATACGAAGTCTGCCAAAAGCCTGGCTAGCTTTCTGAATCCTGGTTGTAATTTCCCTGTCCAGAGTCCCATCATTGGAGATGGTACTCCCTAGGTATTTGAATGACTCGACATTCTTTAGCTGAGTGCCATCGATGGTGATACTAGGCTGTTGAGGACGGGTCGCTGGTGCAGGCTGGAGGAGGACCTCTGTCTTTCTGAGAATGATGGTTAAGCCAAAATGTTTTGCAGCTTCAATGGTGTACATTGTGGGCTATAAGAGCACAGTCATCGGCAAACAGCGCTTCAAGTAGTAACCTCTCCAGCGTTTTCGTCTTTGTTGTCAGACGCCTCAGGTCAAATAGTGACCCATCGAGACGGTAACGGATGTAGATGCACAGATCCAGATCTCTGGTGGCATGAAGTATCACTTGTGCGAAGTAGAGGTTGAATAACACTGGAGCGACAACAAGTTGCAAAAATAGTGGAGATGTTGTAGTTCAATTTGCACTTTGGTACAATTTGTTTTTGAACTGGTACAGAATATATTGAACTGGTACAATTTTAATTGTACTGGTTCAAAAAGAGGTAAAATAGTTTAATGTTTGTTGAACACAAAGAACACACTTCATTGATAACAGCTGTTTGCCATTCATTTACTTAGTTCAAGAGGTTACTTAAATAAGGTTTGCTGAGCATTCAGAGCAGGACAGAAGTAGCAAGACTTGTTGGAAATACTTTTAAACAGTCTGGTTTGACCAAGAATAACATGAGTGGTTTTAAGCACTAATTTACACAATTTAAGCCTAAACACTTGTTCTAGAATGGTTAGCTTTTATTTGCAGTCATGATGTACTAAACATAAACATTAAGAATTTATTTCAAAGCCTGTTCATTTAGTGTATGTGGCCACAAGGGCTAAGGATTGCTTTTTGGCTTATCATCAAGTTACTATATATGAGTGTACCAGTCCTGCTGTTGGTTTGGATTAGTTTTATCATGTTGTGTGTACAATTCAGTTTGCATGCAGACTGTAACAGCAATACATGAATTATGTCACTGTTTCAATAAGACAAGAAATAAAGTGCAAAAACCTTACAATTTAATTTTGCTATTTTTTCATTAAATTAATAAAATAGTATTTTGAGATTAGTGTCTTGTAGCAATTTGTTTTGTTTTTCCATATCAAGATATCTCAATGAGTAGTATAGGGTAAACTTAGCACCAATCAGCAGTTTTTCATCTAGTGTATAGCCCACTTGCTTTTTTGCATGCTGCTGTAAAAGATGTTTTGGTTAAGAGAAATCTAGTTTCACATTAGTGGCAACACAAGGATAGAATCACGAGGGTGTGATCAGAGTGTTAACTTTGCCATACTTTGTCACAATTCTTACATATCCACTCTCTCCAATTTCGATGATTTGACCCAAGAGCATTTTGAGGTGAAAAGGGTTGATCTTGTCTACTTTGTTTATTTTTATTGCCACCATGTCCGAAATCTTAAATTTCGGTTGTTTTTGTGCTTGCTTTCTTGTTTGCTGGTGATAGTCTTCTGCTGTTCATGCAATCGACATAAACTTACGAACAACTTTACAAGTTGAACGCTTACTTCTGAATACTGTAGTTGTCATTCTCCCATTTACTTGTGATTTGACGTCCTTTCCCCTATGCGGCATCTTTTGAAGAACGAGACTTAATGCAATAGAGCCTATTCTTATTCAATGAAATGCAAATAAGTGGCGGGGTATTCTGAAGTTTAGCCCAGTTTTCCTTGGTGGTATGTCCATATCTTTCTTTGCAATGTCTTTAGTTGTGACTGAGATAGTTTGCCTTCCATTTCTCTCGAATCACTACTCGATTTTTCACTTTGAATTTTCAAGTATTCCATTGCTCCATTGTAAAATTGATCTTCGATAAACATGGTTAGTTTTGATGTATTTCGCTTCTGCTTTTGCTTAAAGTCATCTAATCTTTGATAAAATATTTCGTGTGATACACACTGCATTGTCGAGCTGTTTTCTTCCAACAAAACTTGGGAAGTCTAAATGTGAATAAATTGAAGTTTGGACCGAGAGTGGCCTGGGATGAATAATAAAATCTTTGGACAGAGAGTGGCCTGGGATGAATATTAAAATATTTAATTATAAATTATCATGGTAAGTATGCATCATCTGCTTGTGTGGTCAAGTGGATAAGAGAGTGGACAACAGATCCAGAGGTAGGGAGTTCAAGTCCAAATTCGGGTGAGTACAAAAAAAAGTCTTGAGTATACTGTGTAAAGTCTGTCATAGAGGGAGTGGGCATAAGGGTATGCAAGGAGGGGGGCCACCTGCAAAATAGGGGGGGATAGGATTGTGAAAGAAAGGGGGGTGGATAGAGGTGATGGGGAAAATGAGGGAGGGGTAGGAAAGTAGAAAGAAAGAAAGAATAACATATTCTTTTTTAGACCCCCTAAAAACCACGCCCCTGTTTTTTAACTACACCCCAAAAAAAGGAAAATCCCTTTTTTAGACAGTTGATAAAAATAAACCAGTACAATTAAAATTGTACCAGTTCAATATATTTTGTACCAGTTCAATATATTCTGTACCAGTTCAATATATTCTGTACCAAAGGAACAAATTGTACTACAACAGAGACACTTCACCCTCTTGGGGCGTTATTAATTTACCTATTATCTCTCACACTGCAGCCCCCCTCCACCCTTATCAGTGTTGCTAGCAAGACAAAAAAAATTGTTGCAAACTTAAACGGTCAACATTGAAAGGGGGAGAGGGGAAGGGAAGTGGGAAAGCTATAAATTCTAGATACGGCGGGTATTGGAAGCTAGAAAAGGTGTTTTTCAATGGAAGTGTCTCAACAATTTTGCAACTTGTTGGAGCACGCATTCATGTTTCACTCCATTTGAGATATCAAATCTTTTAGAGGATTCGACGTCCGACAACACTTCTCCAGTCATGTCATCATGAAGCAGTCTGATGAGGGTGGTGAATTTCCCTGGGCAGCCAAGTTTCCCAAGGATGACCCACAGCGCTTCTCCATTGACCGTGTCAAATGCTTTGTCAGGTCGATGAAGACTGCGTAGAAGCATATTTTCTGCTCAGTGCATTTTTCTTGAATCTGTCTGACTGTAAAGATCGTGTCGGTTGTGCTGTGGTTACGGAGAAATCCACACTGCGACTCAGGTAGATTCTTCTCTGCAACTGAAGGAATCAGTCTGTTCAGCATAATATGAGCTCGAATTTTCCCGGCAGTAGAGAGTAGAGATATGCCTCTATGGTTCCCACAGTCTGCTCTTGAACCCTTGTTCTTAAATAATGCGACAATGGTTGCGTCACGAAAGTCAGCTGGCATTTCTTCCATTTCCCAGATGCTAATGAGTATTCCATGGCATGTCTGTAGAGCCTCGTTGCTAAGGGCTTTGAATATTTCTGCAGAGATTCCATCCCTTCCGGGTGCTCATCTGTTTGATGGCTTTTCTGACTTCATATAGCGAAGGAGGGTCGTCACGATCTTCAATGAGTGCTCTTTAGGGGATAGGGTCAAGTACAGTAGGGTCAACTGAGGATGGGTGGTTCAGAAGCTGACTGAAGTGTTCTTTTCATCTTTCCCTTATAGCAGCCTTGTCCTTGATGAATATGGTTCCGTCTGCGGAGAACAGTGGACTAGAGCCAGATTTTGAAGGACCAAACACCATTTTAATTGCTTAGAGTTGTTGGAATCAGCGAAGCCTTGGATTTCTTCAGCTTTCTTCTCCCATCATTTGTCATGCATCCTCCGTAGTTCCCTTTGTACCAAGATTTGGTATGATTTGAACCCCTTCTTTGGAGTAGAGCCCGGGGCGTTTTGCCACTTCATGTATGCCTTGTTCTTTTTGGCGAGAAGTTCATCTATGTCACTATCGTTCTCGTCAAACCAATCCTGATGGTTACGGGATTTTGGGCCAAGTACTGCCTTTGCTGCTCCCGTTACTGCCTCTCTGAAATGGTTCCATTTCTGGGTTGGGACGTCAGAATTTAGTTCAGCAGCAGCAAGTTCTTCATCCAGTTTGAACTGGAAACTTTCAAGATATCGAGGCTGTTTGAAGTTTGGCGACGCTGAATAATTTTCTGGACAGTTTCGGGCGCTTTCGATGGAGAGGCAATAATGAGATTTAGTGTGGAGCGGATGAGCCTATGGTCTGTCCAGTATACAGGTCCTCGCATAGATCTCGTAATGAGGACATCCCGTACATCACGCTGACGGACGATCACATAATCGATAAGGTGCCATTGTTTGGATCTGGGGTGCATCCAAGAGGTCTTGTATTTGTCTGCCATTCTGAATACCGTGTTGGTGATGACCAAGTCGTATTCAGTACACTTGCTTAGCAGCAGGAGACCGTTGGCGTTCAGATTACCTGTGCCACGTCTGCCGATCACTCCTTCCCAGCGACTGTGATCAAGACTAACTCGGGCGGAGTCAAGCGCAGAACTGAGGTTGGCATAGAATTGCTCGATTGTCTCCTCTGGGCTGGTAAGCGTCGGTGCGTATGCACTGATGATTGTTGCTTACCGGTTGTGGCCGAGGGGTAAGCGGAGCTCGATCAGTCGCTCGTTGATGCCAATAGGCAGGGTGGAAAGCTGCTTCCGAGACTGTATTTGATAGCTAGGCCGACTCCGTGGATCCTGTCCTCGTCCATGGCCTTTCCTTTCCAGAAGAAGGTGTAGCCACTAACTGGTTCTGTAAGAGACCCCTCCTCTGCAAACCGAGTCTCGCTTAAGGCTGCAATGTCGATGTTGTATCGTGATAGTTCTTTGGCAACCAGAGATGTTCTCCTTTGAGGTCTTCCGCTGTTGTCTCTGTCCATGAGAGTGCGAACATT
>NC_090881.1:8071216-8073716 GCF_036669935.1 Montipora foliosa
CTTAGTGTTCAGCTACGGATTCAAACACCAGAGAGTTCCCACTAGAGTAGTGTCAACACTAGTGCTACATTGTGTCTCTCTCAAGTGTGACCGCCACAAATAATCAATGGTAAAAACGACGTTATTGCTTCAGTCAGCCGGTGGTCTCAAAGGGAAAACGTAATGCAACCTGTGTAAATCTTAACAACGGGCTTTCACACACACACATACACACACACACACACAAATGGAAGAAATTGTAAATTACTGTTGGAAGGCCAGTTTTTAAAATAATTATTACGTTTTATCTCAAAGTGCTACTATGATCAAACGAGAACGCATGTTTTATGAGTCAAATGAGTCAATGAGTCAATGAGTCATGAGTCATGAGTCATGAGTCAATGGACTCACAGTCAATATAGCAATAATTTGTTGATTAAGCCTAAGCCCTCGTTTCAGTGATTAGGCCTAAGCACTCTCTGAAATTTTAGCTTTCATTTTATGGTTTAATTAACTGCACTAACTCGTTGACTTTCTTTTTTTTCTTCAGATTTTGAAGTGCTATTGCTGACCACTCGACTGGCAAAGTTTTGAGCTTTATTTTTTAACCAAAGTTTGTTTTCTTAAGTGTAAGTACAGTCAACTCTCTCTTAACGGACACCTCTGTAAGACGGAAACCTCTATAACACGGACACCTGTTGCTGGTCCCGGCCGTTTCTTAGTCATATAACCAAACTCTCTATAAGACGGACACCTCCATAAGACGGACAACGGACACCTTGAAATCGTGAACGGACACTTGCGAGGTGCTGAATGTGATCGCAAATTACGATTTAGGGAAGAAAAATTCTTGTACGTGACTCTTTTTAACACCAGGCGTTTAACTGACAGCTCTTATCTTGTCTTCGGAATACATACAGTACAAGTTAAAATTAAGTCAGTCATTGTCCCATTCAAAAAATAACTTGGGAGGTGACAACCGAATTGTATTGTAATCTAAAACAGGTAGGTTTCGTTCAAGTAAACAACTTGAAACAGAGGTTCAGCATTATTTTCTCAAAATTCCTGGGGTCATGTTACGTCGACTCTCTGTAAGCCGTACACCTCTCTAAGACGGACAGCTGAGGCCGGTCCCGATGATGTCCGTCTTAGAGAGAGTTTACTGTATTGGGTTTCACGTCCGCCATTACTCACGTTCCAAACTGACCGATTGGACCTCAGAGGGTTGGATCTAGGGAAAAGTGACGTCATTTACTCACTCACTTAAATTTCAGCGTGTAAACGCAGCTTATTGCCAACGAGCAAGCCGAGCGAAGACGCGAGGCTTGCGAGGCGGCCAGCTTAATGCCGCGCGAAGTATTGCAGCAGGCAGAAAAATTCTCGATCGTTGTGTGAAAAGGGTAATGTAAGGCTACGCAGGATAATGTAAGATTCCCTGGAGATTTTAGTAGGGACCAATGAAAGTGCGTGTTTTGATGTGTGATGTCATTAGACAAACTTGCACGACGCGTGCGACTATTGATGATCTTGTGCTCGGAGGTGAGTGAAAACACATTTTTCCCATTTCCCTGATCATTGTGTTGTGTACACTTGCTTTGAGTGTTCTTTAATATTTATTTTCGAACCATCGTGTTCTATATTGAGTGAACGAGCTCAAAACTAAACCGGCATACGTGTTCTTATCGGCCGCTGTTGTCAATTTCGGATTTCGGCCCGCGAGTAGAGCACTTTTTCGTTTTGTAACCATTGAGTCGTGAACAATTTAATTTAATTTTCAAATAAATATGTTGTCTGCAAAGTACAAAATTAAACGATCAATTTGACTTGTAATTCATAGCTGCATCTTGCAAAATAAAAATTCTACAAGTGAAACAACTTTCATGTGCAAGAGAGTTTGACTGGCCCGTTACATGCTCCACGCTGAAAAGTCTGAAAACGCTTTGGCGATTTTTTTCATGGCACTGATTTTATTCAACGTAATTATTGTATATTCCTGTTAAAATTACGACCGTTCAAAAATTACAGCAGTACTTTTCATATTATTGCAAAACACGTTGACACCTACATTGTTGTTGGAGATAAAAAGTGTGCAATTTTTATTATTGTATTATTGTCAACTAGATAAGTTGAGTTGCAGTACTTTCGAATAAAAAGATTACAACTACTGTTGGGTGTTTTGGAACTCTGATACAAATCTGTAAACGATGTATTATATTGACTGTTTCGTTGGCACTTAGCGATAGCTACTACTAGTTATATATGCAAAATACAAGTTTAAAAGTCTGAAAGCCCAAAATCTCCGTGCTGCATATTAATTCTGCCGCGTACACACGCATTGCATTGTTAAAGTAGTGAGACTGGCGACATTTTCTCTTCGATTACAATTATGTAAAAATACTATCTGTAGTGACTATAGGCCTCTCTGAACAGATGAGTTTTGAGCAAGCGCTTGAAATGATCTAAATTAGTGGCATTGCGGATATCGCATTGGAGATTGTTTCACAGTTTGGGTGCCGCACAA
>NC_090881.1:8078716-8086216 GCF_036669935.1 Montipora foliosa
ATTAATTTTAAATACTCGGTCAACCAGAGTGCGTACTAGTCCTAATTTGTAACTGAAAGGTACAAAGCTGTAATAATTAGTGAGAAGACCGGTGTAGGTCTTCTTGTGGAAAACCGAGGTAATAATGCCCTGATTACTATGGTTATCTAAAAGCACATCTAAGAAGGGAAGCTTGTGGTTTTCTTCCTTCTCCATAGTAAACTTGATGTTAGGATGCTGGCTGTTGATATAACTGAAGAAAGATAAAGCATCCTGCTCGGTATTAAACAAAGCAAAGGTGTCGTCAACATATCTGCGGTAAAACTCGATACCTGAATTGTAATTCTCTAACCAGCGTTTCTCATGGTGACCCATAAAGAGATTAGCTAATACAGGAGCAAGCGGGGAGCCCATGGCTACCCCATCAATTTGATCGTAAAAATTACCCAAAAATGAAAAATGAGTTTGAGCAGTGGCAAAGAAAAATAACTTAGTAAGATTTTCCCGTCCTAATTTAATATCTGGATTGCCCTTCATAATGTAGTCTACCGCTAAGTCGATAGATTCGATGAGGGGAATGTTGGTGAAAAGACTTTCGACATCGAAAGAAACCATGAACTTATTTAGGGTATGGAGTCTAGTGACTTCACTAACAAAAGTAAAAGTGTCATGAGCACAGTAGTCATTAGGGATGTGAGGGTTTAACAATGTACATAAATACTTAGCTAGGTTGTAATTATAGGTTCCAATCGAAGAAACAATGGGCCGGAAAGGAGGTGTCGAAGAGTGATCTTGAACCTTATGCATCTTAGGAAGCCCATAAATTCTGGCTGGTTGAGATCCTGATGGATAGATCTTGTCATAAATGGTGTTCTCAATTTCATCATTCTTCTTCAGGTTGCGAAGAAACCGTTGTAATTGGCCCTCCCTTAGGAGAGTTGGATCATCCTTAAGTTTCTTGAATTTGGACGAATCCGAGATGATGTTAAGGATACTGCTATCATAAACTGTCCTGTCCAAAATGACCACACCATTCCCTTTGTCAGGTTTCAGAATGACAATGTTCTTATTCCTTTTGAGACTTTTCAAGACTTGGAGTACTTTCCGATCATTGTGAGATACACGATGAGAGGCGATGTAGGAGCTCGCAAGATGCGATAATGCAGCTTGGAGCTTACCAGTTTGACCACGATCAGTTATATTTAGGTTATATTTAACAATTATTCCTTGAGCCCGAATGGGCTCTGAGTCAATAGCCCATGAGGCCGAAGGCCGAATGGGCTATTGACTCAGAGGCCATGAGGGCGAGAGGAATAATTGTTTTAGTAAAATCCAACTAGTTGGTCAAAAAAATATCGAGACAAAACATCTTTCGCTAGTTAATTGTTCTTTTGGTTTTCAAAGCCGGCGCTTTTCGCTACTAGTGGGCTATAACAAATAGCCTACTAGTAGCTCAACCAATCAGAACGCAGCATTGATAATAGACCACTAGTTGGATTTTACTAAAAAATATTTATTTCATTACATTATTGTAATATACGCAATTCAGCCGCAAGGCTGCTAGGTATATTTAGATAAACTATCTATCTATCTATCTATCTATCTAATTTACTAATTTTTACTTAAAATTTCAAGCCTCATTATAATTCGAATGCACTTCAATTCTAGGAACAAAATCAAAACTTAACAACGTGAACGTCACCGGAATGCAACAAACCGGAAGCTCAGAGCTCATCTTCGCTATCATTGTTAAAAATTCTCATGTCTACTTCACGGCGGCGAGGCTTCCTGCAGATAATTCTCTCAGTTATAATTGTTCCGCAGTCTTTCCTAATTTTGTGTTTAAAGAAGTTCGGTTTTCTACACCAGTCTCAGGCCACATCTCTTCCCTGGGGGACTATACATTGGGAATTGTGGTTGAAGTCTCAGATTAATGGCAACATAGTTAATATATGTAGGCT
Source organism: Montipora foliosa (assembly GCF_036669935.1). Classification (NCBI taxonomy): domain Eukaryota; kingdom Metazoa; phylum Cnidaria; class Anthozoa; order Scleractinia; family Acroporidae; genus Montipora; species Montipora foliosa. The sequence continues at coordinate 8,080,657 of NC_090881.1, forward strand.
GGTTATGAAACTCGACAAGTTTCTTTGTTTCATGTTTTTGTTCGCTTTTTTGGCGTTGTCTCTGCACAAAATCCGACACAAGCACGCTTTTTTCGGCAGGATAACCAATCAAAAGCTTCGACTAATTTATTTGAAATTAACTTGCGAACCAAACACAAAAGATTGTGCAGGGTCACGGTCTGTTCAACATCTAATTGCGACTGTATTGTTCCTGCTTTTGAAATTCCCAGGGTTTCATAACCAGTCCCTAGATTAACTATAGACCTTATTCATAAATGGCGGTCACATTTATTATTCTTTTGTCCACGTGCAAATTAGCCTACCAAGCCTTATTTTAGAGCAAGAAACCTTTTCAATTCACTGTATGGTATCGAGGCTTGGTAGGCTAATTTGCACTTCCACAAAAGAATTATAAATTGGCCGCCATTTATGAATAAGGTCTATGATGGCAAAAATCTATTTTAGCAACCGGCGTTGCTAAGAAACTTGATGTCCCCTTAGGTTATTGCTTCAAATTTCATAAAGGGGGTTATTGCTCATGATGCTCTCTTAAGGACTCATGTTCTATATGTGATTGCCCACACCGGGCTATAAACGTACAAGTTTACCCTCCCCCCCCGGGCCTCTCACGGCAGCAAATGATTCCAAGGCAGCAATTTTTGACCTGCTCAAAGCTGAGCGGCTTTTTGCTCAGTTCAGGTAGAGCATTGCACTGACAGCGAAGAGGTCATGGCTTCGAATCCCGTTGAAGCCAACGTAATTTGAATAAAAGAGAAAATTGCTTAAATTATCCTGATAATTGCGAGGATCACTTCAATCTTTCAAATTAAATTTATAACAAAAATATACTAAGATTTCTATAAAAAATCAATGCCATTGTTTTCAACGAAATAAAACTTTTTTTGTCATTGTTGCATAATAAGCGATAGGGAGTAAATGAAATTCTTTTATATTAGCACGTAGTCGTGACAACCAAGTTAAGGCCCGAGTTCTAAATCGTTCTTGAACTGGTAGCGGAAAGAAATCCAATGGACGTTATGCACAATTGATTTAATAGCGACGCCCAAGAGCCTCAGTCGCGAAATGCCGAATAATTATACATTTTAAAACTCTGAGACGACGCAAACGCGGCAAGAGCCAGTTTACAACAACCAAATCCCATTTGGTCGGGGCACGAATCGTACGCGGAACTTTTTCACACCTGTTTTAAACATTACGAAAACTGCAATCGCCATGGTATGAGTTATCGAAATGCAGATGAGATTTGCACTGTCCTTCAAACCAAATATGCCCTGTTCCCCACCACTTCCAAGCGAGAAGAAGCAGGCCTTCGGTCTCATCTAATAGCATGTGTTAGGTTTATTTAACAATTATTCCATAAGCGCGCGTTGGATATGAGATGGTAAATAGCCAACGAGGCGCGTAGCGCCGAGTTGGCTATAACCAGTCTCATATCCAACAAGCGCGAATGGAATAATTGTTTTATTAAATTCCTTCAACTCCAAAAATTTGGAGGTACGAAATACGAGCGGAAAAAGCGAGCAAATCCGAGCGAAATCGAAAAAAACTTGATGAGAACTGATGCGATGTTGTGTAATACCTTGTTGTCAGACAGACTCAGGCTCATCACAAAAACATTTCTTGCCTTTTCGCGTACTTCTAAACGTCGGAATTGATCCAAACTTTCCACAAAAAAAATTTTTTTTTCTCCTTTTTGGCTTTATTCAAAGAGTAATTTCGCATTCCGGCGAAAACATTTTAGTTTAGCAACGCTTAACGCAATCATTTACCATATAAGGTCAAACCAAGGTATATGAGCTGATAACCGAGATTGAGTGAACCAATCAGAGCACGCGAAATGCATTATCCGAGGTTGAGAATTTAATAAATGTGTATATTTATTATCAGACCATGCCACTTAGTAGTAGACTTCAGGAGATATGAATAAATTGTAATTATCATTTAAAATCTTGTGTTTATCAACTGATAAGTTACCTTGTTCGGTTTGACGGTGTCCATGCCGACTTCTTCAAAGTAAGGACGATATTCGTCGAATTTAATGCTACAAGGATCCTTGTAAGCGAAAGCACTGTAAAATTTATCCCATATTCTGGAGCAGTTTTTGTCGCCTAAGTTGTTGTGTTGTCTTATGAAATCCCAGCATCGACCAAGAACGATATCCTTTAAGTGCCGTGTTGAGCCGAGGGGCTCTTCAGCAAAACTTAAACAAATGCCTGAACGTAGGGCAACAATTGTGAAAAGAACGCGAAAATGGTGCATTTTGTCTAAATGACGGAAAGAGCCGGAAACTTGATTGCACCACATCGAGTCACGCTACAGCAAATTACTTCACGACACGTGACTGCACCTAATCAGACCACCCATTTAGTTCAAATAAAAGGGTGAGATGGCTTCACAGATTCCTAACATTATGTTTGTAGGCGACCAGTCTTTTAATTAAGACCGGCCACTTCTAGCACAATACTTCAAAGAAAGGAAAATTGAAGGATTGTGTCATGCTGATGAATGAAGGAATACTAAGCAAACGGCTTTCTGAAGTCACTCGGAAAGTGGCCACTTGACTTTTTATCGAAGCATAGTTAGACTTTGGAACACAAAGGATAAATATTGAATCGCACTTTTTTAAACTTTACGTTTTCAAACGAGCTACTTTCCGCCTTTCCCTGAAGTAGTTATTTAATTCATAGTTTTCATTTCTTTTTTTTTACGTTTATTTATTAAACTATGTCTGTATCATAGTGATAAGTTGCCGAACGGTAGTTTTAGCTGAGAATGAAGACAGAAGCAAATATTCCGTCCTAAGGACGTTCCTTAATCTGTTATTGTAATCTAACTACCGTATATGTCCCATATGGACCGTGAGTTCTCACAGGATGTCAAGTTGTGATGCTTGAAACGGAAGTGAGATTTAATTGACGGAAGTTCAATAGTTGACGGATCGTAACGATCCCATCAGGTCGTAACAACCTGATGAACAGGAGTCGATCCGTCAGGTCGTTGTTCTTGTGTTCAAATCAGATAATTTCCTGTGACTACACCGGGGCTGTTGTGTGCCAGCAGTTGTCTGTGTACACTCAAATCTTTCCGCTTCATAATTTTTAGAAGCCTACAGTTATCACGTGGCCTATTGTCGCTCTCTTTAAGAAAGGAGCATCGAAATATGAGCCCGCTTTGTTATGGCACCACCTGAATCAATTATCTAATGTATACGTAGGTGAAGGATTAGCACTAATTATCACTAATGTACAACTGTAGAGTAATGGTCTCTGTTATAAATGGTAGTTGCCTTTCTCGATGACTATAAAAGTTCATTGTCAGGTTTCCATTTGTAGCATTGCGTTGTTGTCTTAGAACTGGCCAAAATATTTGACAGTGTTAACTCTTCATACAGTGTATCTATTGAAACTCGAGTAAAAAATTGTGTTTCATCTATCATAAAAATACTGTACACTATCCCACTGTACTTCCAGCCGCTGATGATTAAATCCGGTATTTAGTGGAAATTTCCTCAAAATATAACCTAATGAAATTTGAAAATAGAAGCGGGAAGCAGCATAGAATTTATGATAAAAAGTTACCAAAATGTCTCCTTCATTGAAAAGTCTGCCAAGTGTAGGCATTGTCACACCACCAAGGAAGATGGTCTGGTTTGGCCTGAATATTTCCTCATCATCCAAGTTGAGATTTTCAATTTCTGCACGTTTAACGAACGTGGCCTTAACCCTTTGATTACTATTTGGCAAAATACGTGCAGCTATCCACGGTCCCATCTACCCCTTGTGACGTGACGATTTCTTCTGCTTCAGCAGAAGCTACTATGAATAGGTGCCCTGGAAAACCAAAAATAGCAAAATAATCGTAAAAGCCCTAAATAAATTACAATATACTTAGTTCTTATTAACCGAGCGGGAGGTCTGTATGGGAGAATCTTGACCGAGGTCGCCAGTACAGACCGAACGCAGTGAGGTCTGTACCAGCGACCGAGGTCAAGATTCTCCCATACAGACCGACCTAGCTCGGTTAATAAGATGTTTATTATATGGCCAGACAAGGAACAATTTAATTCGTTTAATGTAACTGGTTTGTACTAACTGACATTTTGCTTGCGAACGGCGATGAGTGGCGATGAACTGAACTTAATTCTGTCAAAGTTTGCTCGTCATCCTCTCTTTTGTCATCATGTTGTTTGGCACTTCCCTAAATAAATATTGGTAGAAGAAAATACTCAATATTTTTGCATTTTAGTTTGCATCTTTTCACCGCAAAACACTACCGGTCTAGATGCCGGTCTAGATGGGAAAATCTAGACCGCGGTCAATATCGATTTTAGCCAATCAAATTCGTGAACTTGGTAGTTCCCAGTCCTTGTGAGACACAGCCATATAATAAATAAGGATAAAAACTATAGAGAAGTATATACATATAAGAAGTCTCAAAACTAAAATTAAAAGTTAATTACAAATAAAATCCTTAAGCTTCGTTTTAAACATTAACAGATTTGGTGGTAAATTATTGAAGCTTGTGCCCCAGAATAAAAGCACCCTTTCTTAGCAGATTCGGTGTTAACATTTGGAACTAAAAGGTCATGACCATTACGCCTAGTAAAATAATTATGTGATGACTTGAAAAAATATTGACAAAATATTCTTTGAACACATTTGCGGGGTTTTCTGTTGTTCCAAACAACGGAAGCTTCTTTCGATGGATGGTATCAGTTCTTGCTTTAGAGCATTTAACTAATTTCTCTTCCACAAACGTATAGTATTGAGACTGTCCTTTTTGTTTAGCTGTCTTTGTCTTTGTCAATGTCGGAAGAGTGACAGCTTTCTGTGTATTCCTTGTAAGCTTTTGTCTGTAATATATACAGAGCGCAGGCACTTACTTCATGTGCATAACTAGTGTGGTCTAGTGATATGGGCAGCTCTCAGAAATCTATCCGCTCTTCCTCTAGTCGTAATATCAGCTTCTACCAATGCACTGTCCCACCCGCTTTTGTCCAACCAGTGTCCAATCATTTTCAACAAAGCCATTTCGACATGCAGGCCACCCATCCTCCCAACATATTTTTCTTCTCCGTACAAATCTGCTTTTTCCCACTGGATTTTGCTTCGCGATAGCGAACACTGGTTGGTCCATAGCGATTACAGGAGTTTGGTTAGGATTAACAAATGCGACTCCTTCCTTGACTATCTTCATTGAATGCTGGATCAGCAGCGCAGTAATGGCCTGGGATCGTGGTGCTTGGGACTGCCGCGAAGCAAAGTGGGCTGACCAAGAGATTTAGTCTTCCTTGTTCAGTTGATCCTTTTCTAACAACTCTTTGACTTTATCTAGCCACTGATACGCAGATTTCATACCTTCACTGATAAGATCTGACATGAGTCGGAGCTTGCATTTGGGTGATTGCTTCAACCCTCGAATGTTCAGCCTCAAATCCATCCTTGCCAATTACAAGCCCCAGGAATACAACTTTCTCTCCTTCGAAAATTAACATTTCTTGAGCTGGCATGAGTGTTACACCATTATCTTGTACGAACTT
>NC_090881.1:8101216-8108716 GCF_036669935.1 Montipora foliosa
TTCAGATGCTAATTTTTTTTGTTTTTTATCCCAGAGATGTAGGAAATTGACATGAACATTTAAAACGTCATCAGACAAGATTGCATTTTCCAATTTCTTCAATCCTTATGGCCCATTTTAATTGGAATGACTGTTGTGCCATTTGTGAACGCTACACCGACCAAAACTGGGTTGTTTCGAGTACGTAACGTTTAGAATCCAAAGTGTTATCAGTGTTATAAGTTGAGACGGGAGCTCCTTTTAGTGCTCAAGTATGCCCGATGAACCCAGCCTTCCTTCAGATGTCTTCATCTTCACCAGATGTGCCATCCTTCAGTTCATCTGAATATAAACAAGAAGGAGCTATGGCAACGGCGTGAATGATTTCTTTGCCTCAGAATGCTTTGGCGTCGATGAGTTGCCTTGTAATGGAGCCCTACGCCTTGGGGTACCCTATGGAGTACCTCTAAAAATCATTTATTGGTCGGATTTAATACTTTATCAACATGGTGAGGCATTAAGATGTACATACCTTTATTTATTTCGAGCATTCCATGAGCTCTCCGATTGTCACAGCTCGATGCAGGTCATGATCACTTTGAATTACAATAATAAATCCGCTGTACATCTCAAACGGAAGGCTTGGATTAAACGAAACTTATAATTAGCTGGAAGTTGAAAATTCTATCAGTCATATATAGAGCCGGAAGAAGTTGATTAAAAACAACAACAACAACAACAACAACAACAACAACAACAGAGCAGAGCAGAGCAGAGCAGAGATTACATGAGACTACTATGCATGCGCACAACCGGCCATTTTAAACAGTAAACAGGACAAAGTAAGTACAATTACCCTTCAGGGAGCTGGAAGAAGTTGATTTATGAAAAATATATAGGTGGGGGTGTAATCTCTGTTCTATGGCGGCCAATCTGTGAACTGCATCGAACTGTATAAACCGGAGAGCTGGAAAGCTCGAGGTAAATAAAGGTATATATATCTAAATGCCTCACCATGTTGATAAAGTTTTTAATTTGACCAATAAATGATTTTGGAGGGTACTACATTTTGGGTTCGCCATAGGGTACTCCATGGAGTAGGGCTCCGCGTTTTGTCCTCTCCCTGAAGTAACAGATCAAAGCGAAGCCTTGGCTCCAAATTTTGAAAGTTGGTACAACGAGTTAGGGAATCACTATTTGGAGACCCGATAAATAATGACCGGTTTCCAAAACAAGCAAAAGGTTTCTAGGGGGTCCTGGGGTATCCTTACCCGGGATTTTTTCGGATTTTAACTCTGCAAAGTACCCTTTCCCATGTTTCTGACCTATTTCCGTAAAACGGTGGGAAACCGGTATGGATCCACCCCAGCATAAACGCCCACTGGATGTCTCGAAAGCTTCCATATGTTGTTCGCAGGGGACGTCCACCTATAGTAGTGCCCAATTATAGATTCCTTCGCACCTCGTAATTTTTCACCCCGGTCTTACGTTTTTTGACAACTTCAGAGGACTGCTCTCAATCTCAACTAAATTTTTACCAATTAAAAATGATCAGTTCTGAGGGCAGCAATTGTTATGCGGTGCGTCAGTTGAAGATCTTAAAAATCAGCCACTATACGTGAAAATGTCGCTAGATACAGGAGTACCCAACCAACACTTTTTCGGAAAGTATGCGTTATCGCCTTAGACGATCTCTGGGCATCCGTTAACACATTTCCAGTTAATATTTAACTACCCTGGGAAAAAGTCTATTATTTTGAGGCCTTTTCCCAGCCAGTAAGAGATATTGCACTGTGGGTGCCAGACAGCGGCATCTATCATGTTGAGACCCTTCCCATGCAGCGTAAGTTACTGGAAATTTTCGCTTTGCCAGTAAATAATTTTACGCCTTCCCCCCCCCCCCGTTCCCATTACAACAATAGTTTTTCTTTCGTTATAGACCGCAACTGAAACACCTCTGGACAAAAATTACGAGAGCAAATTGTCATGCCAGTTATTAATGACTAATGATTACTTAATATATGGTATAATTTTTCAACGTTCCTTGTCTCTCTATGAAAAATAGTTGAACTCACTCTCTTGTAAGATATTTCAGCACAACGCATTTCCAAGGGAAATACGCAGTACCGTGTTATTCGCAAATGTATATAGGGGCCACCCCGGAATAAGCAACTGTCTGAAAAAAGACAAAAACAGCACACAAGTTTACCAAGCGTGGAGCTTATGCATCTATCATATATACGTTCGTTTAAGAGTCGGCCAAGCAGTCTATTCAGTTGACGGCTTTATAAGAAACTCCAAGGGACAGTCAGTCACACTGTCTTTTCGATGGACGAAGTTGGAAAGTAATTAAATTGCCAGTAAGGCACAGGCATTCCTGATGGACGTCACAGTTAAATAATTTAAAGGCCAATATGCGGCCAATATGGCACAGCTAGTCTTTTTCATCGCAGACGCGCTAAACCAACTGAAATGCAAACATGGCACAGTAATTTCCATGGACGATACGCGCACTTTAAAATACCAACACGACAGACCTCTTTCGATGGACGACGCAGTGATCCAATAAAAATGGCAACATGGCACAGTCATTTCCATGGACAACACAGAGGGAGGATAAAACGACTCTCACGGAGAAAAACCTGGAAAGATCGAGGAGCTCCAACATTAACTCCGCTCTTAAGGTTACTTCCCACCTTCAGATGCCAAAAAAACCGGGTTTTTTTTAATTTGACAGAATTTAAGTCAGTCATTTTATCTAGCGCTTACAAAAGGAAAATGTTAAAAATCTCAAAAAGCGGCCGAGTTATTTAGAAAAAAAGGTATTTTCAAATGAAGTTAATAAACTACGAAGGTGTCATAATCTTGCCAACGGGCGAGACCCCTTGGGGAAATTTTCGCCGCAAAAGCTCATCGCTCGTATTCATGTTATTTGCATATTTTTATTTACATCACGTACTTGACAAAATTCCCATGTGGAAGCTCTTCACGTTAATAACTCTTATGGAAAAATCAAAAGCAGAAAAAAGTCCTTGGGTAAAGAAAAGAAAAAAAAACCGGCACAAAGAGGAAAGAAATATCTCCATTTTGCCAAAGAAAGATCTAACCTAAATTTTTGCCTGTGATAAAACCTAAATTTGTCATACATAAGGTTAAAACGAGGTTCCTTTACAATACATTTGCTAGCCTTGATACAAAAACATAAGCAATCGCCTCGAAGCGTAATTTTCAAATGATGAAATCATGAAACCTACCCAAGGGAACTCATTTAAGCAATAAGGGCATTTCTTAAGCTGTCCGTCGATTCGTTACTAGTAACGTCTTGTTTTTTAGCAGCACGTTTTCCGCCTTTGACCTTTTTAGCACGGGTTTTGCCTTTGCCTTTGGTGTCTTTGCCCATTGTATTGCGTCGACGTCCTGAATTTCACTCGACTGAGTGATTTAAAAATCGTGTTGCAATGCATGCTTTTCCCGGGAAATCTTGATCTATTGTCATAGACGCTAGGAGGTCCTGTTGTTCCATTGGTTTGCGGTTTTATCAGGCGAGATAATCTCCAGGCGTGGCGCTAGTTGTTTACGAACCTTTACAAGCGAAAATCTCGCATATGATTTTGGGAGGATTACATCCACTTTGACCGAATTTATAGGGTATGCAGATTCAGCGGATTGTCGTGAAATTTCGCCACAACATTCCAGAGATAATGACAAACAAAAGCGTGTCGGGAAATTTTGATGTTTAACATATTAACATCTCGTACATTTTTAGCTAGTCCAACTTTAGATGTGGATATCTAGGCAACCAATCAGAATATCGAAAAAGCCCGACACACTTTTGTTGATTGATGCCTTGTGAATAAGACTGTGCAGCCATTTTGGAATCCGATAGCCGATAAATTCAATAGAAGAACCCTCGGTCGTTTCACGCCTTACCGGCTTCTGACACTTCCTGAAAGAAAACTTTGTTAAAATTGTATTCTTTTCGTCAAGTACATTTATTGAGCTTTCTAATGATATATAGTTTGTTGGGGTTTTATTTAAACTGGCGCGCGTACAATGTTTTTGCCGAAGGGCACCCACGAAGGTGGGAAGTAACCTTAAGTGTTGTGCTAAAAAAAGATCAAATTACCTACCATGACCTGCTTCTTGTTTGTTTAAGATTTATAACACGTGCGATGAGATTTTCGTTAACAGAAAGCCAGTTTGTAACTTAAAACTAAGAAATACTGGTATTATAGCTTCAAGGACTCAAAAAAGAGAGTATATCTCTCAAGACAGGCGAGTGTAAATTATGCTCCGTGTGATTCACCTCGGAAGAAATTAGAACAAGAAGCCATTGTGTCTATTTCTCGAAACGGACGAGCTTAAAATATGTCTCAGGTGATTTACTTCTATCGAAATCGTATTATTATTGTGCTGTCATCGCAGTATGAGTAAGAGACACCAAGCAAGCTCATAAGAGGTCACATACAGGTAGTGTGAAACCATGACAACAAGGACAAAATAATAAGACTCGAAAATATGCCTCGTTTGATTTACTTCGAAAGAAATTGTATTGTTATTACACAGTGCGTTTCGAGCGCCTGATTGAAAAGGTCCGCCCAAGTACGAAAACAATGAACTCATGAGCCTCTGGCCCACTACAAACAACAAAACACAACGAAAAATTATGTGAAACAAAGGAAAATGGCTTAACTTTTAATACGAAGGACTCCTCTTGAGCCCAGCAAGCTCCGCCCTATTTTTGCCAAATCTGCGTGACAGCTCAAGCAAAATATGTTTACATGCTTCAGCGATTATTAGCTCTCGTGATTTCTGTACCATCACATTAAAAGACTGGCTCGTAAAGCGTTTGAATCAATATGGCTCGCTATTCAGGCCGCTCACATCCTCGTATGCGCTCCTGTTGTGGAGTTGTTTTGCGGCGCCTTCGGAAGGATCTACTTCTTGTGTTAATCATTTTGGGGGTTATCATCGGTTTTGTTATCGGAGCAACCGTCAACGAGCCGGTCAATAACATCAAAAATCCGGAATGGAAGGCTACTGCCATCATGCTGATCGGATTTCCAGGCGAGCTGTTCATGAACATGCTGAAGCTCCTGATTCTACCGCTTATTGTTGCAAGTCTGATTACCGCTCTCTCTACACTCGATTCAAAAGCAACGGGGAAAATTGGCCGCCGCACTCTCCTTTACTACCTCGCGACTATGCTGATCGCTGTTCTTCTCGGAATTGTGCTTGTTGTCAGCATTCGCCCTGGGGTACACAGCAGACCTGATAAAGAAGCCAAAAGTCCACAGACAAGGCCATACAGAGGCCTTGATTCGCTGCTAGATCTATTAAGGTAAGTGTGTATTCGCGAAGAAAATGCGATGTGTCTGCAATGGCACAGAAAGAGCTCATTTATCTTAAGTTAGTTGCTTAACGATAAAAATCTAGCTTATAACTGCTATTATGGCATCAAGATTATACAAATTGTTGAGATTTCCATTCCTTTTACGGAGTTGCGTTGCAGTGTTCAATCAAGGTGAACAAAAGCTTAAGCGCCTCTTATGACGATGCATCCAATTGAAATCTGAAGTAACCATAACATCAAGAATCAATTCCGCAGAGAAAGTAGAACCAATAGATGTTCGCAGGAGATGAAAATTCTTCAACTTATTCAGTAGCTTTATTGTTCATATTTGAATGATATACAATGGGAAAAAATGCAAAACTGTTACGGGCAAAACAAAGCAAAAAAACAAAACAAAAAACAAAACATAAAAAACCAAGGGTTAAAACAACCGTCACAGCAACCGTCTTGGTGGCCCAACTGAATCTATTTACGAAGAAAACGTAAGGAAATGTTGATCTTTATGCTCTTGGTTTTTGATCCCATATGATCAAGGAATAATTTCTGCGAGTACTTCCTGATTGAATATTGCTTTCAGAAACATCCTTGATTCTCATCGATTGCCAAGCAGCGAATTATGTCCCTTTTGGTCTGTGAGACAATACACGAAAGGAAAGAGATTTTAATTAATTGTCATGGGCATAGTATTGGTAACATTGGAAATTATGAAATAATTTCAATTTTTGGGTACCTCCCGCTGCCAAGAGATTAATAGAAGTATCAGCTTTTCTTTACTTTTGGCATTAATCCCAGCTACTGCCTCACAAAGAATTTGCATTTGATGAGAACTATCAGTGGCAGAAAACGCACTTAGTGCACAGCCGGTCATGACCTACAAGTTTTTCCCCCTGGATTGCAATCTAATTCACGTTATCTCCCACTTTCCTTGCATAGTCAATGAAAATCGACTGCAAAGCTAAAATTTTAGCTAGGTTGATCAGGAAAAGATGTTTGTCTTGAATGTCTCAATAGGGAAGATAACTGTTTTGTTATTCAAATTTGCCAACCACAGAAACTTTTTGTTTCGACAGCCAATGAGGCTCTGCTTGGTACATTAATGTCAATAGGTAACGTCAACTATATCTTCCCTATAGGGCGAGCAAATCGAGCCAAATAAAATATCTCTACTCGTTAGCGCACTTCAAATATGCATGCATCTTGTAAAATACTGATGTTATAAATGAATTATACACGCAGGCATCACGAGAATGGCAAGGGAACACGTTTCCTTAAGAACTCCTGACATTAAATATACAATGTTGTCTTTAATTTATACTTTCTCTTGTGATTGTCTTGGCACTGTTCGTGTTTGAGTGGCTTCTTTAAATAATTTACGTTTCAAGGAGCACTGCCTGAGACCATTTACGGTAGTCGCCATAACCTGTTGGAGGCTAGATTCTAGAATACGCGTTCACTTACCAGGGTTTGTCAAAGAAAATTCTGCCACCCTGGCTCGCAATTGAGAACAAACTCTGCAGAATTTCTGCGTCCGATCTCCAATATATTGCTTGCCACGCGCGCATCGAAGCAATTTGTCAACTTGCGTTCACTCAATATCACTACCGGCGTGACAGTCCATTTCACTCCTTCACCTTATTCGCATCGATCACGCTTTGACCTCAAGATATTCAGTTCGGAATCACCAATGTTGTTTAGAGAGTATGCAACACCAATGTACTTAAGCAAAAAATATTTGCAACCGGTACTCAAGTTTTGTAGAAGACATTTGGAGGGAATGACAAGACATTCCTCGCAAGCTCATTTGATCCGTGATCCTGTTCGGAACCACTCTTCAAGAATACCCAGGAAACAGTCACGCTAGAGTACATCAACTCCGCGCCGCCATGCTTCTCTTTGACTGTATTTGAATTCTTTCAGTGGCTAAGATGTTTAATAGAAAATTTTAATGGCTAAATAATTTCCATGAACAACTATATGAAAAAACACAATAGGCCGTTTCCGAGTTCATGTCTGCCTCCTCTTCAAAGCGAGTCTAAGTGCGAAGTTTTTGTTATGAGAATTATTTTTCAATCTTATGTAAAGTAGAACTAATTACTATCACAAAAACTTCGCACTTAGACTCGCTTTGAAGAGGAGGCAGACATGAACTCGGAAATGGCCTATTGTCC
>NC_090881.1:8116216-8121216 GCF_036669935.1 Montipora foliosa
CGGGGTTTTTCTGGGTGTCACAGTTCCCTCTATATCGTAAAAAACGCAGAAATTTTATGTCATTAAACTTCACAATCTCTTTGCTTTTTATTACTTTGAAAACATGTTCAAGACCGGCCTATCAAAACAAGCGGATGGCAGTTTCGTAAATGGATTTTCCGCACTGAAAACTCATCGGAACTTTCGAGAAACGGGCAGCTGGAATGTAAAACTTTCTAATGTTGGACATTAAAATTCCAGTATACCATTAATTTACAGCACTGAATTTAGCCGAGGGTCGACTTTGGCAGTTAAGCCAGGTTCTTATGCTAGAAAGAATGAACTGGCAAGACTTTATATGCTCTTCAGGCCAAGAAGGGTCGTAGCCCTGCGCTTCCCTTCTTCATTTGCCCTCTATGGAGCGGCTTGGATGGCGCCAGGGTGGCAGCACCTCAACTGTTGAGCTCCACATTGCTCTCACTGCTATTGAAATTCATCTTTTGAAATGCAGACAAGTGCAACTCTGCTTTCTAGAAACAAAAATTATCACCGTCAAACTTTAGCACCTTCGTCGCGTGTCGCTTTATGATGTCGCGCTAGAATCTGAACCGAGAAAACGTGAAGATCCTTATTCGTTTTGTGTGTGTCAGATTCGTAGTTGATTTTAAAGCCTCAGGTTTCTGCAGCTGATTCCTGTCAAGACATGACACATCACATTCACCATATACGTATCAATGACTGACAAATGAGGCATTTATTGAAATTAGGAACTCGAAGACCTGTGCGTTATGTACCATCAATACCATCTAATCACATATGTGCCTCCACATTGAATAGTCATTTATGTAAGCAGCAACTTATATATTGTGGTCAGCCTCAGGCGCATCGGTACAGTGTATGACTGTGACACCAAGGTGAAGTTGTAGCGCTGGAAATAGCCCAATTTCGATAAATTAAAATTCGGTCCTAAAGCAAAGGTATTGTCTCGAGGCTCTGGGGAATAAACTCATATATATCCTTGTATTTATTCTCCAGAGCCTCGAGATAATGCCTTTTGTTTAGGACTGAATTTAATATATCGAAATTGAATTGGTCTATTGTTACATTTGTTCTTTTGACTTTTGATACTTACCCACAGGAGCTGTTTTCCAGTGAACATTGTGGAAGCCACATTCATACAGGTAAAGGCTGATTTTCATTTGTTCGTTACGATCGCTGCAATGGCTGGGAAAAAAAAAATCCGCGATTATAGTGATAACAGTTGAACACCTCCACAATGGCCACCTTGGGGAAAGAAACAAAATGGCCTTTGTTGGGAGTAGATTGGAGGTAGCGGTGTCATATTACACCTATTTTTTTTTTGTCATGCTTACTGTATCCCTGGTTCTTTGATTGTACCTGACGTCACGACGGGCTTGTTGATGGAAAGAACAATAGCGAAATTTGACTTTGTGGGGCTTTGAATCTCCCATTTTCGATGTCAAGTATAATTGCAGAGCGCTTAACGTTATCTTTACCTTTCCATATTAAAAAAAAAATTATCATATTCGAATTTTTCAAAAATTCCTTATCAAAGCATAACAAGCTGGCACGATAGAGAAAAACTGGAAGAATGAAAGTTTTGACAATTTGTTTTCTGCCGATAACGGTGAGGTTTCGCCATCTCCAAATTAGTAGCTTTTGTTTCATAGCGTTAATTCCTCAAAGTTCAGCTTTTGTTTTAACCGTTTATCGTATGTAAAGTGCACTCCTGGTATCTTGAACTCAGGAACGTAATACAATTTGATGCTGTAGTTTAGGCACAATTACCTAGTAACGTTATATCTGTCTTTTCTTTGTTCATCTTAAGTTCGGTGCACTTTCAGAAACATTTTACGACATCTAAAAACTGTGTTAAACAATGGTTGTTCCTTACAAAGGCAGTCAGATCATCTGCAAATAGTCCGAGTTTAATCTCCTCGTTATCCACCGGAATACCCTAATGTCCTTAATTATTACCACGTATGCTAATACATAAAACCATAATAAAAAGATAGGCCGATGGGGGATAGCCCTGCCTGACTCCCCGCACGACAACAAACCACGAGGTTGAGTACTAGGCGAACGAAGCCCTTGCACATTCCAAGAGAGTGTCTTAAAGTCTACGTGACTTATCTCGACTGAAGCTAACATGACCTTTCAAAGTGCAGGGCGTTACAATTATAATAATTTCACATGCAAATTGCATATTGATTGAGCGCAATGAAAACCCTTGAGGCTTAAAAAGGTACCAGTCGACACAGAGGGGAAACTTTAACACAAAACACAAAGGCTGCTGATAATTATATCCAACGCGCAGCTCCTGGGAATTGGTACTGTTTCGACTTGTGCAACTAGAAACCCCCGCTATGGAAAAAAAAACTATTGGTAAATAGAGACCGCCGTAAAGGACAGTAAGCCAATAGCAATTTAAGTCTTTTAAACGGTCATTCTCAAGCATCCTTCGATAAGGCCTGCCTCCCTAGCGCGTTTGAGTAAAGGTGACTATTTCTTCCTACTCTCCTGAATCTCTCTCGGAAGACCCGAATAAATCTTGACGTCGATATGTCCCCTCCTTTCCAATGATCGTTTAAAAGCGCGTGCTTTATCACTTTATTTTTAAAAACGGGCGATAATCGGCCGAGAATTTCCTGGTTTTTTAACTTCGATGCATTCCCCTTCCATAAAACGGTCAACAGTAAACACCTTATGACTGATCCCGAGGGAAACAAAATGAACTGTTTCCCGAGGGACCAGTCATTAAGTGATTTATTATATCGCGGAAAAAGAAAAAGGTGCAACGTTAACAGCAACGGCGGTCGTCGGTTAACATACGCGGGTAACAGTGCACTGTTACCCTCTGACGTCATAGATCTTCCACTGTTGCTCGCTCAGAGACTTTTGGCGGGAAACAGTTTTACTGTTAGATGTCATGAGACCTCGAAGTAACCAATGAGAGCGCGCGCTTCTGGGGGAAAAACTCAGCTACATAACAATTTCGCTTGTGTTTTCCTCAGTTACCTCTTCTGTCTCTGGAATTCCAATAAAACGCAGATTTTCGCGTCGATTGTACACGTCCTGATAGAGTAGTCGTCCAGTGAGGGATTTTGTCTCGCATTTATTACTTTCAACACTACAATTTAAATTCTCTACCTCCTCGTTCATGTCCTTAACTGTCTTCTCAATCTCGCTGGTCCTACCTTTGAGTGTGGAGATGTCCTCTTGAACAGTCTTCATTACGCATTCTAAACTGGTCAGTTTTTCCACGAATCCATCCACGTTCTTCTCCATGATGATCTTCCAATTTCGCTAAAACTTGATGCAGTGTCGATGCTACTTCGCTTGACATGTCTAAAGCTAAGACAACTTCAACGACTTCTTCCGTCGGAATGATGTCTTCACCAATAGACTCACAAAAACGCTTCTCTCTAATTGTGTAGGAATCGTTATCACTACTACCACTACTGCTTCCTCTTGTCTTTTATTTAAATGTACTAAAGAAATCGGTCATAAAAAAGTGGTCTCACTCAAAATTCAGAATTTGCGAGAACACATATGCGGACGTCTTCACTCATTTATACCTACAATTGTAGTTCCCACAGAAGATATCAGGATGCACTGTGTTGGTGATACAGCTCTTGCACGAGTGTTCGATAAGCTCCGAGTTCTTCCCTCTTGTGAAAGATCATTCGAGGCCAAAAATTTATAGGTTCTTTGAGCTACGTACCGTCGTCCTCTACGTTGAAGAACATCTATAAATATAAAAAAAAAACAGCTTTAGGCAGAAGTCGACGCTTCACACCAGCCATGTTGAATTTCATGACTGGCTCGAATCCGAGCTCGTGGTCAATGCAAAATCGTCCGCGGAAAGCAATGCCGCTTCGTTTGTTCCCGCAAAAATCTTGCAGTAGCCGTTCTAAAAATAGAAAATACCTAAAAGTAATGGGCCTCATTCCATCGCAGATCGAGACTTGTGGGTTATGAACTTCTGCCAACGTTAACATGCATGTAGATTCTCTTTATTGTAAAGATAAGAAACACTCACCAAGCCAATTCTAAAATCAGGATTCGGATAACTGTTCAAATATTTTATTCCATCCGTAGAAAAGAACTAAGTACAAGCAAGTCGCACCACAATTCAAAGAACATGATGAGATAGTCAACTTGTCCACAATTTCACATAACAGCGATTTCAAGGTCTTCAGTAACGGAACCCACAACTTTACAACTATTAAAGTACTGACTTCTCCGGGATCAGATACCGTTCCCGCTGGTCTTGAAATAGCAGCCCGCAACATGAATGTCCTTGGTTTGGTTGTGTTTTCCATAGTGTTCGGTATCGTGTTGGGTCGCGTGAAGGAGCGTGGAGAGCCTGTCAAGAGGTTTTTTGAGTCACTGAATGAGATAATAATGGAGATGATAGGCTTGGTCATGTGGTAAGAAATGTTTGCCTCTTTATAAAGGTTATTGGTTGAGTGAGGGAGGGGATTGTTGTGCTGTTTCAGTCGAAAAATAGTTTTGTATAGTTAAGTAAGAAAAAAGAACTGGGCCAAACTATCAGTTACAGTCGAGTTAAAAGCTTTTATAAAGTTTTAATATATGTTGGTAAAGGTGAACATTTTTTTTTATTGCCTACCCCCACCCCTCCCCCCCAATTTTAGCGGTATTTCCAACCAAGAGAGCTTTCAAGTATCAAATGGATAAATGGATAATTTAAAAATGAAGAAAATAAATTTGAGACTTTCTGTTTTGCACCAGAGTGTTTTTTTTTGTCACAATGATCGAGCCGACCGAAGTTTTCCTTAATTCCATCTGGAGGGAGAGTAGCACACCTGGTTAGACGCTCTCTCTTTTTGACCTTAGGTTACCTATCAAAGATTGAACTGGGTAACTGATATAATGTTTTTTTATTCATTTCTTTTAAGGACTCCTTAACGTATAGGTGTAGGCAGACCGTAGGTCTTTTAAGTCGCAGTGTTAGCATTTATTAGATTTCAATACCT
>NC_090881.1:8128716-8131216 GCF_036669935.1 Montipora foliosa
TTATATGTCTCAGGTTTCAGTAGACCAGTTGCCATTGGTAAGGTGGTCCTCAGCCTGCGGCCCATGCAGAGCTGAGATGGAGACAAGCCAATTCCTGGGACGGGGGTGGCTCTGTCGTCCAGAAGTGCTTTGTACTTGTTCTCGTTTTTCCTCCACAGGGACACTTCACTGTTTTGACTGCAGCTTCTGCTTCCCCATTCGCTTGGGGGTGCTTGGGGCTGACCAGGACATGTTCAAAGTTAGTGAACTCCTTGCTTTTATACTGGACACCGCAGTCTGTTATGAACCTCGCTGGGATTCCGTGCCGCCCAAAATGCCCTTCTAAAGCTCGGATCCTTTCCTGTGACAATTTAGTGACCTCAATGTACTTGGAATAGTAGTCAACAAGGACTAGGAACTGCTTGCTCTCAAAGGTGAATATGTCTGATGCAGCCATTGCCCACGGGAGGTCAGAGATGGGACTTGGTATCAGTGGCTCTTTCTGTTGCGCCGGAGCATAGTCATGGCAGATGGTACAATCCTTGACTTTTACTTCAATCTGAGTACTCATTCCAGGCCAGTAAGGCGCTTCTATTGCTCTTTGCTTACACTTTACAATTCCGAGGCGTGTTCCATGTATGACTGCGAGCATTGCCGGCCTCATTGATGGGGGTATTATGATCCTCATGCCGCGGTAAATGACACCATCTAGAACTGCTAGCTCATCACGTTTGTCCCAATACTGCCGGATACTGTGTGGGACTTGTTGTTTTGTTTCTGGCCACCCCCACTTAGATCATGGTGTAGAGCGCGTGAAGTTCACTGACTGTGTTTTGCTGGAGTTCAGCATACTTTGCTTCGGATATTGAAATTCTTTCTACCATGTTCACTTGCAGCTCATCTTCTTCTGCTGGCACTTCGTCCAGGCTTGCTCTGCTGCGAGTGTCAGCTAGGTTCTGTTTTTTTTCCAGGAAGGTACTCAACTTTGAGGTCCAACCCACTCATTGGATTCTCTATTAAGTTCGTCATATGGGACTCTAGCCGTTCTGCGTAAGCTCAATAACCTTGCGTCCTTCCACGTCAGGAAGCATCTCGCAGAGAGCTTAGTTCTCTCACACCTGAACTATGCCTGCACGGTATTTTATCCCTTGCCTGTTTATCAAGAAAAGCGTCTGCAACGCCTACAGAATGCGTGCGCTGGCTTTGTTACAAGAAAATTTGCATGTCTCGAGGATATTATTAAGTTAAACTGGTTACCAGTTAAAGAAAACGTTGAATTCAATATTCTCAAACTTGCTCATAAGTCATTATACGACAAAAATAGCTTTCCTGAGTATCTGAAACTGAATCTGCATCAAGTAACTGCTTATAATTTAAGATCATCAACAGCACCCGTATTCTCCATCCCTAAAGAATCAGGAACCTTCCAGCACTCGGCGGCAACGCTGTTTAATAGACTCCCGATAGTAATAAGAAACATTTCAGATCATAAAGTCTTTTGCCGCAGTGCTAAGAAGCATTTGTTTGCTAAGCATCAGTCTTGAATTCACATAATTATTATTGTATATTTTAATACTTATTGATAAGTTACATTTGTTAATTTATTATTGTTATTACACTTTTAATCATATTGTAGGTTTCTTAGTTTAGTATTTTTACAGAAGAGCCTCTTAATTGTTGGATTCTGTAATAAACCATTATTATTATTATTATTATTATTATTATTATTATTATTACTCATTTTGAGGATCATCGCTTGCAAGCGCAATGGTGCCACTGACATAGGTTTGCGCAGTATCGTTTCAAGTGGCTGATGGCCAGTTTGTACCAGTGTGGCTTTCCGCAGGATGTATTCTCTAAACTTGTGTGCACTGAACACAATCGCCAACATTTCTTTCTCCATGGGCGCCCAGTTGAGCTCTGATTTACGACGTTTGCGAGAAGCGTAAGCTACTGGGCTTCCTTCTTGCAACAGGACTGCGCCGACTGCATTCTTGCTAGCGTCACATTGTATGGTTATTTCTTTCTTAACATCGTAGTATGCCAGTACCGGCGCTGTGCGTTTGACTGCCTTGTTCCGGTCCGCCGGATCTAGGCAAAACCTGATCTTTTCTCCGCGGCTGGAGTGCACCCACAACCATGGAGTGCACCCAATCCGTTGGTTGCATCAATTTGGCTAGGTGGCCTTCCTTTTCTATTTCTTTCAGTTTATCCCGGTCTTGGGAAGGAGTGCAGCTGGTTGTCTCCGGGGGCCGTGCACTATTGGCTTAGCAGTGGGGTCAATTTTAATGGCGTATGTTCCAGGCATGGCTCCTTATGCATTCTCTAGATCAGGGTGTCGGTCTAAGAGCTCCTTGAGGTCTGTGTCTGGCTGGTGTACTCGCTGCACCAGGTTAAGGGCTTGACAGGCCTTGTCCGAGAGTATGGGGTTTGCTTGATGTCAATGACATAGAACTTCACCCATGACTCTCGGTCCTTGAATCTTACAGGGAGGGTAGTGTAACCTCTTAGTGTCATATGG
>NC_090881.1:8136216-8173716 GCF_036669935.1 Montipora foliosa
ATGGAGGGGAAGGCGAGAAATTTACGGAAAGGTACACAGCAAAGGATCCTGACCACGACGACATAACTGGCGTGTGACTTAAGAGTGTTGCCTTTTTTCATTAAGTTGGAGGATTAAATAATCTTAACTTCAATGAAATAAAATCATTAGCTGCACCCGAAAATGAAGGGTGTTTTAAGAAAAAAATACCTACCATCTTTATCAATATATGATAGATGGCAAAGCCAAGCTTAATTCTTGTGAATACTATTCAGTATGTAGTTTAATTAAGCAAGCACGACGATGGCATCCACGAGACAGTTATCTAAAAGCAAATTATCTGCACGTTATTGTCATTATTTCGGGATTATTTTTATTCGTTAACTTGGAAAAGGTGTAACAAGTTTCCTGGAATAAACTTGGGATGAACGGTGTGAACGTTTGGAGAGAAAATGGATAGGTTTATCTTCTTGTGCTTATATCCTCCACATAACCTCAAATTTGCTGTTATGTTCAAATAAATTTGCAATGGTTTATGACTTTATTCCATAATAAATGATATAAGCTGGCCGCGCTTGAATATGAATTTTATCCGTTCGAGTGTTTAAAGTCCAAAGCATTTGCGGGAGGTGCTTTTTATGAGGTAATAATACGAAAGATAATTTTTCACGTGTGAATATATCAAGGTGTCTCGCGAACTTCTAAGTCGCATAGAAAATGCTGACAAAAGAATATCAGGAAGTTTAAGATAAGACGACGGCTACGGCAACGACAGCACCTTAAAGCAAGAAAATTATTGGTTAAAAAAAGAAAAATACTCATGCTAGACGTTCATTTTTTTGCCGTACTCCACAAAACAACATCACGAAATCACCAAATTTTAGGTTTTGACGCCAACGTTTGATATCCAGTTACAGGATAGGTCACCCGTATTGTATTGTATTTTTGTCCAAAAGACAGCCAATCAAAAGAGCTTTTGAAAACTTTAAGTTTATACTTGCGCAATATAAATGAATAAAGCTAAAGTTAGGTTAAAGTTAAAGATTCCATGAATTTATTCAAAACTTAGGGTGCGTTCGATTGACCGTATTCCGGAATAGAAATACATGGAATAGAAGTTAGAAATCCTTCGTTTTTACGGAGATTCACATTAAAATTGTCAAACACCTGCTAAAATACTATTTTAAACATATTTTTATTATCCTTGCTGCTTCAAAACGTACCAAACATACCGTTTTAAAAATCATCACTCCACGTATTCTTATTCCGGAAAAGGGTCAATCGAATGCGCCCTTAGTTGTGAACGCGGAGGACAAATGTACGGGAGCCGGTAAGGGTCACACGTTGTCGCTTCCAAATTAGCGCTAGGGTTAAGGTTAGGGTTAGAGTTCACTTTACCCAACCCAAACACTATACAGGGAAGAAAAAGCGCTTGCAACGACGCGAACTTCGTCAACGTGGGTGTCATGTTCTTCGTCTTCTGTGACTACTTGGAAGCGACAACGTGGAAGCAGCAACTTGGAGGTGTCAGCTTGGAAGATTGGGAGGGGAGACGGTAAAATGATAATATCAAAAGGATACAAAACTGCGATAGCACTCCTTCAAAGACTAGCATTGCTCTTAGAGTGAGAGTCCGACAAAACAGTCCCCTCTTTAGGTTTAACACGACGAGATGGAAGCGATAGCGTGGAAGTGACAATGTGGAAGCGTCAAAGTTGAACCGACAACGTGTGACCCTTACCTGCTTCCGTACAAAAGATTGTGCATGGTCACGGTCAAGTTAACATGAAACGCGATGTCACTGTTTTCGCTTTTGAAGTTTTCGGGGCTTCAAAATGGACCATGCCCAGATACACAAAAATAATAAACGCCCGTCTACGCATGTGTCTTTAAGAGGTCGCATCGCGGCTAAAATTGTAAGGCCCCATTAAAAGAGATTCGAACCGCATCAACCCCCTAAGAGCGTTTCCGTGTGATGCAAAAACAGTAAGTAGTACTATCGGTTCATATTACCCACTTTTGAGACGAGCGTTCTGATTGGTTAATCCCGATACAACGAGTCTTTTGATTGGTTAAAATTTTTGTGACTTCATGGCGACCATTATCACGTGCACACGTGAAAATGGAGTATTCTGGTTGGTTAAGAGCTTGGTGTCAAAGTCCACAAAATGAAGATGGCGTTGCGGCCTACCACAAGATCCGGATGTCACCCCCGGTTCGGAGCTAAGGGTCTACAAGATGGCCGCCGCCGCCGCCATGACGTCATAAAAATTTTAAGCTATTAGAAGCCTCGTTGTATCGGGATTAAGCAATCAGAACGCTCGTTTCAAAAGTGGGTCATAGGGTCCAACAGGACCAGTAAGAGGAGGGCATGACGTCATGGACTATAAGATGGCGGATTGGGGATCACGTCATTTTCAAGATGGCGGATGGAAGAGAAAAAGAGAGGCCACAAAAATGAATTTGTTTTTCGCAAATCATCAACGGTTTAATCAAGAAATTAAAACTTATTTACAAACAGGGACGTGTGAGGAGGCCTGGTGTCTAGCCTCGTCCCTAAAACAACAAAAATGGTAGGGGATCCAGAACTCACTACCCAAATAAGTCTGCTAAGACTTCTGCAAGATCCAGAGCCTCAATGTTGAGACGTTCGTAGCCGTACGGGTAGGTCTTGGCCGTCGTGGGGTCCAGGGCACGTTTGGACTGGATGAGACGGTAATCTTTGTGGGATGGTTGCGTTTCTAACGTGTAGGTCTTGGAATTTCTGTGGATGGTGTGGTGGACGCGTGTGGTGCGAGGTACGTCTAGAGGATGATGTAGTTCGTCCAAGGTGTTCTGACGCAAGACGTCGTAATTCAATTGAGCACTCCCTTCTACGTTGAGTGAGAACCCGCGTACTTTACACACCATCTTTCCTCGGTCCGTTTTGTAGCCGTAGTTCTTCGGACCACCCGAGCAGAATTCGACGATGTGATCTCCGGCATCGAGTTCGTCCTTGCAGTCGCCGAGATAACCACCTCGTGGGGGATACAATGGTGGGTCGCCAGCGCGATGCAGGTAGACGACCGAGTACGCATTCCCCTAGATGATCTAGAGCTTGATAGAGACCGAGTCTGGCATGACAGGTCGTGAAAGCGGCCACGAAGATGTTGAGATTGGGCGAAGGAAGGACATCCTGGGCTCGTAGTTTGCAATGAACCTCGACACGGTTTTCCGTGAGGGAGCTGACGTAACGTACATCGTGTTGATCGCTGTCGAGGAACTGGATGAAGGGTTGAGGGTCAGTGAATTCTTGGACTTGGGTCTTGTTGATACGTTGACAGAACTTCCCCCACATCGAATTGAGCATCATCTTAGCCAGAGCACGTGGCCCAGGGTTCTTTTCGATCTGGAGGCATCGCAGTGAATCCCTTCCCGGGCATAGTAATCGTCGATGTGGGCTTGTTTCAGGGCTGGCGTGGTGCACACATCGGGCCATCCGCTGGCTTCTTCTTTGATTTTGAGTCACGTGTCCATGTAGGACCGGAAGAGTTCCCTTCGTCGTTTGTCGAAATGCCACACTTCGTGGATGTGGGTGATCGTATAGCCTTCCTGTACGGCCACCTCTAGTTCTGGGGTACACCAAGTCCCTACTGGGGCAAGCTGATCGTCCGTGTGATGGCATGCAGACGTCTTTTCCAAGAGGGGTTTGGAAATGTTATCTTCGACGCAGGTACAACATAATGGGAAGGTTAACTTGTCGTGACTACGGTAAGGGAGCATGGGATGGTACAGACCCTGAGGTGGTAGGACGGCGCATTTGGTTAACCGGAAATAAGGCGAGAGATCTGTGGTGTCTGGTTCGTAGAGGAAAGTAGGATGTCCGAGAGGATATTAGCTATACTTGTTGACCCAAGGGTACAAGGACGTGTAGTCGTCGTACCGGATCTCTTCCCCGTTTTCCTCCGCTTGAGCATAGAGACGTATGGCATTGGTCCGACCCCCGTAAAAAGCTTCCCGAGGTTCTTGAGGTTGTTGGAGGTCTCGATGGGTCAGGAAGTCGACCAGGTCCTGGTTGGAGTCTTTGAGGGCGTTCCACGAACACTCCCACATTTCCACAACTTGATACCCGAGAGTCTGTAGGGGAATTAGTTTTTTGTCGACGAGATCTCGTACGTTGTCCATGGTTCGGTCTAGCATGGTCGAGTGCACGTCTGTACGTTGAGGATGATAGGTCCGACATCCATGCCAAAAGCACCCATGGAATTCGTACACGGACTTGGTATCGGCATCGTAGCCGTCGACTGTGTGGCGGGTGCCGGGGATTCGGTACTCACCCTCGTTTCGAGCATGTTGGATCCTTTGGCGGTGTAGAGGGTGGTGATCAGCAGGGGCGGCATGCCCGTAATCGCGGACCATGGCTTTGTGCTGATCGTGTTCCTCTTCTGAGAGGGCTAGCCAGGCTCGGCGTCGTAGATTCCGTTCACACCAAGTCAATCATTCCATGGAGGCCTGGGAATTATTGATGCGACCTTGCCATCCCGAGAGGGGTTCTGATGCAATCGTGTTTTCTTCCATACAATGCATGTGCAAGTAGCGATTACAGGCCGACGCTACCTTCTGCTCAAAAGGATTGCATTTGGCACGAGCCTGCAAATCCCGCATGAACGTGAGGCACCCTTGTTTCAAGAGTCGTACGTCCGACTCGCAGTACGTCAGGAGTTCTGTTTGAAAGTTGAAGACGACCCTTCGAGCTATTTGTTCGTCGTACCAGGTGTCAAACTCTCGGCGTTTTTTGATCCACATACCTTCGGGCATGTAGAACGATTTGTCGGGGAGACGTCCCACGTACGTCTGGTTTTTGGGCGTATTGAACAAGTGAGGAACGTGTTCTTTCTCGAGCTCGGTGAGCCCGAACGTCTTGGGGAAGTCGCTCAGCGGCATTTGAAAGAACGAGAGCGAGTCGATGAACCGTATGGTTATATCCTCGTGAGCATACGTGAGTTGCAGAACTTTCCCACTGTTCCGGACTTGTTCGATTTGTCTCTTTTGTCGGTGGAGTGCGTCGATGAGGGGGAAACTGTCGTAGCCTTTGAAATTGTGGGCTAGCACCGTCAAGGATCGCGTCCCATTCTCTGTGAGAGTTTCTAACCACTTCAAAAAATGAAGGAGGCAGTCGTCACCCCTGAACGATACGGATGATCGTGGGACTCCGTCTTGGTGACGACGAGATTAGGCACGTGACGTCTCTCTACTTGCATGCTTTCAATGTCAAAAAAAAAACATGTAGGGGAGGTATCTCCTCTGGGTCGTTGTCGTGGTCCTCCTCTTCCTCATGGTTGTCGTTGCCCGCTAGTAGCGCGTGTAAGCCGGCGGCACCGTTGTCCAGGAGGGACTGCAATCCGCCTGCAGCAACCCAACGATCTGACTGTGGACGTCTTTGTTCCCGTCTTACCTCGGTCGGGGTCTTTTGGACTTGTAAGAAACATCGATGTTGATGTACGTCGACCTGCTCGTGACAGCATCGGCATTCCTGGAACCCGCACCGATGGGTTCTGATCTCTTTGATGCTGCATAAAACACGGTGACATTCTTTGCACTTGCAGCGTGTGGCACACACCGAGGGATGTTTGAGATCGACGGGTTTGCCGGCTTGAGTCTTGGACCGGTGGGCTTGGAGACAGGCATCCCTGTAGAAGGAACGGCCACAGGGATAACAGAGAACACGAGGTGAACGGTAGTGTCGGTAGGCGTCGGCGTTATCTTGGCACACTTCCTGCAAGCAGGCCCCACAGTGATTCGCTTCGTTGTTGGGACAGGCATGTTGACCCTGATCGTTGTAGGCTTGGAAACATCGACTGCAAAAGTAACTTTTACCGAAGAAACCGGGCAAGGAGGACAAAGCATCGTGATGTCCATCTTCGTGTAAGAGTCCCAAGAGTGTGTTTCCACGTCCGTAGGTGTCTACAACGACGATCGTGTAGTCTTGGAGACTGGGAGCGGCGATTATTTCATGAAGTTGTTTTGGACCACAGGGTTGTTGGGGTAAACGTTTCTTTCGGACAGAATCAGTCCATTGCGTACGGTCCGGTCTTCTTGGTTTTGACGGACGCAACGTAGGGCGCAACGTTTGAGACCTTTGAGACGCGTCAAAGCTTGGTGCCCTGGCAGGTAGGTCTTTCTTTTACCGGAACCGACGGGAGCGCCACGGACGTTAACGAACGAGAGTGTGAAGGAATCGTCCATCTCAAACTCTTCGTTGGAGTTGAGCACGTGCGAGAGGTTACCGAGTAAGGCGTCGGCTCTTTAACCTTGAGCGCGCTATTCTCCGGCTTGTAGTCCCCATCCGTTGTAGGCATTGGCAATTCGATTGGAGGCTAGGGCTATGTAGATACGATCTCCGTCTGGGATGTCTTCATTGTTGATCAAGTCGTCAAGAGCGGCACAAAGTCCCTGCACGAGAGCGTCGGCTAATCGTTGCCGAGGGATGAAAGCACCGATCTGTCTAGGGCAAAGCTGGAAGACACGTTCTCGAACACCCATACATTCACTGCGTCGTTCCACAACAGGTTGTCTTTGGAACTCGAAACACCCGTGAGGAGCAGCAGCACCTCCTATCTGTTCACCTTCAAAGTCATTCAGCGCTTGAGCTAATTCTTCGTCTCTATCCATGATGGCAAGATGATCCGTGGAAGGAGGGTGGTTCCTTTTATAGGTCATCAGGATAGTCATCAGGATTAGGTTCCATCTTCTTGGGGGATACCCCCCATCCCCCAGAAAAAATTAGGTGATCTATTTCAGGGTTTATGATTGGTGGAGAGATGAGTGTTAAGTGGCGAACGAGGCGGATTCGGATATCACAAGGGTCATGGAGTCCAACCACATGCGATGTTTCTTAGATGTGGCCATGTCGAGGCGACGGATGGAGACGGAGAAGGAGAAACAGAGTTATTATCCGTGTTGGACCAGGATCGCTAATGAAGGATGGAAGAAGGTGATGAAGAAGAAGAGGAAGACGATCGTGACGGAAGTTCTTTTTCTTTAATCTCTTTTGATATCACGGAACCTGATCTGCTCGATTTTATTTTTGGTTTGTTGTAGATGACGGCGACGTACGTAGGAGAATCGGCTATCGTTTTCGAGTGTGGGTTGTGTCGTATGAGACGTCCAGTAGTTCCGGAAGGGTCCCTAATCATGCGATGCTTATATTTTCTTTACGGTATGATGCAATGTCCTGGGTACCGTTATTGCACGGGTTCTTATGGACGTCGCCCCGCTTCGTTCGTCCTTTGTCGTACGTATCGGCGACTCGTGTTCAGAAATGGACTTCTCTGCATGCCATTTACGTCCTGTTGTTTATGTCGATGATGTTCCTCTTTTTCTAGATGGTTGTCGCCTATGAGAGGGCATATACGGGATCCGAGAAGTATTATTGGATCAAGTGGGAGTGTCCACACTGTAATCATTTTATGGCCACATGCATGCGATGTCTGGCACGTGTAAATAATTACAATTGTCTTTGCAGCATGTGTCTTTATCATTGCTGGTGTGACGTCATGGACCCACAACAAGTCTCCTAGGGGGGGCGTCGTTGTCATAGTTACACTCGTGATCCTCTTCTTAGTCTCCTTTTAAATTGACTCTCTTTTCTTTAGCTCGTGTGTCATCTGGAGAGCACTAGTCGGAATATAAGACGTCCTTTACGTTTGCCCCGAGAAATACGCTTACGATTACGTTTTTTGTTTGAATGGTTTTCTTTAGAGGACGTACCAAGACGTACGAAGTCACCTCGACTTTCAGATCGACAACAAAGCCTACGGATTTGCTATTATTTTGAAAATATATTTATCCTAGAAAGGGTGTGATTTATGTGGTGCATCATCACTTCTCCATGTCACGGGGATATATTGGGAATCATTATTGTGTCAAAGATTTCGTTACCTCTTCTTCTAAATATGGTGCCATCTCGTTGTGCTGTTTACTCGTTTCTCGGCCCTTTACGGTCGGACTTTGAAGGAGACTGGACCTGCCGAACATAGATACCTACACATGCGCATGCATGGTCGTCGATAGCCGATTCTCCAACGTTGTCGTCGTCATACCTTTATGGATCTGCTTGTTCTGCCATGAAGCCACGCAATAATAAAGAAGATCGTGTCCAATTTGACGTGTGCATGGACTTTTTTTACTAGATCATGACCGTGTATTGTTCCGGAGAATGGTTCATGCTGTGGGATTGTCGTTGTTATCACTTTGGACCCGTGACGTGCATGCGTTGTCTCGCCGTGATGGATGGTTCTGAACGTTCCTTGGCACATGGACGAAACTGCCAAGGACCGTATCGACGCCGTAGGGAAGTGGGCGTCACGTTCGATTCTTTTATGGTTTCCACATGACCCTTTATTTTCATCTTTTGCTAGATCATGGTACGTCCCGAACGATGTTTTTGTACGTGGAGCGGCAATTTTCACGTGCACAAGAAAAAGCCCTACACGCCTGAGGTTCGAGTGATATTATTGGAAGAACAATTGACGGGACTACGTTTTTTTATTTAGGAATTTGTGGTCGTCCCTTACGACGGTTGTGCACCTTGGCCGGAGGACATGGAGGAGCAGGATTTTATATGCAGAGGGTGTCATTGGGTTAGAGAGACCACTCAAGATCGATTAAGGGATATTGATCGTTACTTGTCCGTTTACGGACGATATAACCAGGATTTGAGATGGATCAGACCGGATTAATATCGAGACGTGAACGGATTTTGTTTTTTCATTGTAGGGGATTCTGACCAAGACCCCTGATTACATGCGAATGGCCTACGGAGAGTTCATGTGTTTACCTTGTCATTGTGGAACGTACACGATTTTAGAGAAAGTACGGATCAGCGATAGAGTTTTAACACGATACGGATTTTATAATTACAGAGGATCCGATTATGTTGCGGTCGTTTGTTATTTGGCAAGACTACGACTCGGACTCGGACTCAGATGATGAGGACGGAATAAGTATTTACTACCTGGTTCCACCTCTATGGCGTCATCGGGTCATGATCTGGTGCGACGATGGACATTTTTATTGCGGGAGTAGCCAGGCACATTTGGATGTTCGCGCGGGACGTTTTCATAGTTTGGACCCTCCGTATTGTGCATGCTCTTCTGAATAGGGTCTTCTTTTCCACAGTTGTGCACCGTATCCCGTACCAAGATGATAAACCGTCCGTTGGACGACTATCAATTGTGTTGTCCTACGAGATGTTGGATTTACATTCACTACTATGACCAATGCAATGACACGTGGCGTCTTCGACCTTTCTTGATGAGAAGAGATGGTGACGGACATTTTCGTTTTCTTTTGTAGGTACGATTGGATCTTGCCCCATGTATTGATCTGCGCAGGAGACGCGGCATGGCCCATGGATATTGTTACAGAGGGACGTGTACGTTTTTACGGGACTGGGCCTTACTGTGGCCTACATGGGAACCCAGGAAGCGTATTGCCAACAAAAGAGACACAGACGGACATTTTCAGTTCATGAACTTTATTTGCTTTGGTCGTAGAGATGATGTTATGAATAATCTTAAAGTATCGGGACAACCGTAAAGGTCCATTTCTTCAATTAAATGGTAATTAAAGTTTGAGTCTGCGTTTCAATTGCATGATTTTCTTGACCACTTTCTCCGTCTTCTTTTTTTTCCCTGGGAGGTTACTGATAGCCCGAATCATCTTGTCGTCGGCTTTTTACTTGTCCTGTAAAGTCCTGGCCTTGGCATAGTCGATCTCGTGGGTCTTGGCAATCTTGTCCAATTGATTGATGCCAGGCTCGCCACACTTGAGTCGTTTTTTTAGATGCGTACCTGGACCCATGTACTGATACCCCGGCCAATGAAACTCGATTCCCGTCTTGGCCAAAGCGTTCTGTGAGGCAAACTTGCCACCACGTTGACGTGTTCGTCGTTGTCTTCGACAGTTCCTCTTAGTAGTCCTCGCCATCGAAAAGTCGTTTGAGTTTCTTGTCAAAGTCCAGCCAATCAGCCGGACGTCGTAATTTATCTGTTTCGGTACGCCGGCGACGAGCTCCTTTCTTGCGAATCTTTTTCTGAGTGGATCGATCCATCGCGTCCGATAGGGTCATCTTGGAGGGGGACTTTCCTTTCTTCTTTCTCTTTTTCTTGGGGGGTGCGGGTGTCGCGGCTTTGGTGACGAATCGAAGTCGTTTCCTGACTTTGGGGGGTGCAGGACCCGAGGGTGTCATCGGAGTGTCGGTCACGTTCTCCTTCTTTTTTTGGACCAGTTACTCAGCATATTCTGTAAAGGTCCTTGCGTGAACGCTTCCCCTTCCATTTCACGATCGTCGTCGGGATCAGAACTGAATCCTATGGGTTGTCGAACGGCCTTGGTCCACTGACGTTTTTCGCGTGCCAAAGGTATGACCAGAGCTTTCTTCATACCCGGAGGGATGTGTCCGACATGAGAATGGCTGCTTCTTTAGCCGCCAGACGCACCGCTTTCGTCAATTGAGAGTTCTCTGTCAGGCGTTCCTTGTACACTTCTTCTAACTGACTGAGCCATTCGGGATCCACCAACACTTGTTTTTGAAAACCTGGGGTACCCTCGTCTTTACTCATCGTGATGTACTAGGACAATCAAGCCTCTCCCTAGTTTTATAGTAGAGGTCCTGTCTCTCGCCACGTTCTCGTTCCAAATGTCGGTTCAGTTCGCACACTTGATCTTGCAAGGCACCCATCTTTTGTTCCGCTAGATCGAGACTCTGATTTAATTCTTGTAGTTGATCCGTCAATTGATGTATGATATCACATTGTTCTCGTACCCGGTGTCGCAGACCTCGTATCTGATCCCACAGGGTACAAAACGAACGAGGACCGTACGTCCACGAGTTGTCACTCCAACCATCGTCCATGTTGCAGATGATTCTTTACACAATGATGATAGCCTGTATGTAATCCTTTCCAAAACCGGGTTTGGTGATAGTGCCCCCGCATCATCTGTCGTCGTACTTTTATGCTGGTGGTCCGACTTATGGCGCGCAACACCCGTCTATCTCGCCAATCCGAGTTTAGTTTGAGTAGCGTGTACTTGGACAGACGGATGCGTCCCTTCAGAATCTCTCGTGCCAGCTGACTGATAGCATCGATGATTTGATGGACGGCATTGTATAGGCTTCGTAACAGGCAGACTCTCGATGATGTTACCAGACCTCGTAGAAAGTCACTCAGATACGGTATTTGCACGCGAATACGCCAAGGCGCCTGTCTCATCGTTGACATAGACATCGTTCACACGCCGTATTCAATCCTTGCCACAGACCTCGTCCCGTTTGATTCATCATGATCTGACGTCTTTTTTTAATAGAATTCTTACGACACGCCATGTCACACTCAAGGTTGTAGTCGTTCCACCATCTTGGGCGACACCAGAATCTGACCTCGGAGAGCATTGGCCCGGTCGTGTACCATACTGCCGGGTTTGACTCCTCCCACTGAGGAGGACTCCCATACTTGAATCTATACCTGTACGACCCGACTATTTATGTACGATGAGACGAGGACACCGTTGACATGTGGTAACAAAATTTTAATGCATAATCATCCACTCATGTGCCGTACAACATTGAACGAGGGTAGGGCATTCAACTCTCACAATCTGACGACGTACTTGTCGACCTATGACTTGGTCGTTCCCTGTGAAATCGACCGGAGAAAATCCCTTGACAAAATCAGTCATCGTTTTACCTCGTACCCTTCCTTTCAAAAATAGCAAAGCATAATGGCCACAGGCCATACTATTCAAAGCTTGCATAGTCTCTTCGTTCCACTTCACGTGGTCCCATGGTTCAAACAACGTTTCCAAGTCCGGGGCATCATAGGTCGAGAGAGGGAGTTCGTAACTGTCCATGACTTCACACGTTCCCTTCTCGCTCCAGAGTCCTAACCAATGTTGACCCGGTTCACCTCTCAGATCCGTATCAACGATGTAGGCCGCTCGTGTCGTACGACTGGGACGAGCAACCCGTCCGAAGGATGGACACAGTGAAAGACGCGTTTCAGGATCAGATCGTACAAGGCTAAATGGCGTAAGGTCACGTCACTCAAAGGCACAAATTCCATCTTTTTTTTTTTTTCTTTTCAGTTTTCAATCGATTCTTTTTATACAAGATGGCACTGCTGGCACCCACTTGGAAGGTGTCTTCGAATTCTCCCCACACCAGCACGGTGATGTTCTTGTCAGGAGCTGCATGAAACTTGATCTCCAAACGGACTTTGCCTCTTTGTTTAGGATTTCGATGATTCGGAGAATCTGCATCTCCATTGGGCACATTGTTAAAGGTAAACAACGTACAAAGACGTCCCAATCCCCAGTCCTCGGGATGGATCATGTGCGGACGATGATGCAGCACCGAACCACTTGTTTCCAGGAGACGATGATATCCCAAGAAATCTTTCCGCATGTTCGTTCCATTCAATTCCAACGTTGAATACGGGTATTCTTCGCCACCGATGATCTGGCAGATACTCGTGACCCCAAAATCTTGGAAGGCATACGGATAATACTCCAGATCGCCATTAAGAACGGTGCCTACTATTGTTATTGCGCATACGTTGTGCGCATCCAAAGATACTCAGGTTCCCTATCGGTGATGCTTACTAGTACAGGGACATTTTTGTGCGTTTTAAAACTATCCGGAGAAAGTAGATCTTAGAAAGTATTCTTAGTATCCAAAAAGAAAATTGGGGGTAACCATGCTTTTTTGAGAGATAATTAAGCTTCAATTTGAGAAAGAACGCCATACATTGCTTTGTATTTTAAAGCTTTTTACAAATATTATTCAAGAATTATCTTTGAAAAATGCGTGGTTACCCCCAATTTTCTTTTTGGATTTCAATAACACCTTTTAAGATCTACATTTCCTGCATAATCACACCCGGGGCAAAAATATCTTTAATTAGTAGGCACCGTCCTTAAACGCTTTACTGTCCAGCAGACCGACCATCCACAAGGTGGTGCGTCCGTCGAACGAAAAGGTTCGAGTTTCGCTTCGGACGATGGGGTACATTTACTTCTCACATCGATCTTGAGCTTCAAATCGTTGTAGACGCTCGAATTCAGATTCAAACGACAGAGATGAAACGTCACCTTAATGTCGTCTTTACCCAGGGTGACCTGGTTCTTTGCCCCTGTACTGCTGGTCTTGTTGCCAAACAGAAAGAACTCGGGTTTGTTGCAAAACAGTTCCAGGACCATTTCCACTTGAGGTGCCAACAAACGTCCTGTTCGCATGGCAGCAAATGGGGGTGCATGATCATCTTAGCTTTGTTGTTACCGTGGAACGAGACCGTGGCTTTCTTCAGGGCATTGCTTTCGTTGTGTCGCCATCCCACCGTCGTGCAGATGTCATCGTCATGTACAGCCGCAGCCAACTGCTTGGTCACGTTCAAATAGTTGACCCAACCTTGAGGTGCCAATAGGGTGGCCCCTTTGTCCCGACTGTAATTCAACACGGTCTCTATAAACGCCATGTACATGTACGTATCGGTCTGTTCGCTCATTAAGACATCACCCAATCGTAGGTTGATCTGCTTGAAGAGTCCATGAGGCAGATTGTTGGTCACGTACACAAACTTGCTGTTGTTGGCATCTGACGCACTGTTGACATTGGCCACGAGCCCGTTGGCCGCAGCCGAATTCAATTTCAAGTCGATTTCCAAGTAACTACTCTCCAAATAGACAAATTCGACCAAACCAGGGATTGTAAAGGAAATGGGAACGATCCCCGTCATGGCTTGACTGTAAGGCACCATACGGTCACGTCCGTCAAAGGCAAGGTAAACAGATCCAAACTCATCGTCGTCGTCTTCTTCTCCTTCGTCTACGTGATGGTCGTCGTCGTCCCAATACGTCTGTCACCAGCCAACCGCCGCACTGATGTGGAGGATCCGTTCCGTTTATACCAGCGGCAGCAGCTGTTTGACGTCGACGATAAGCCCGTTGTCGACGCAACTGCAAATGCACGACCATCGGACGGAAATTCATTTTCCAAAGATGGACGTCAAGCTTTGTTTCGCTTTTTTACAGGCATGTCGTCCTCCAGCTTTGAGGCCCGCTTTCAGGATCGACCCCGCTTTTCGTTTGAAACCCCGCTTCAAGGATTGTCCCACCACTTCTCCTGCCGAGCCTAGCGATTGGCCACTGGCAACTGCCTGCAGTCCCGATTGCATGGCATTCATCAACATGGGCGATGCAATCTTGATCAAATCTTCGGTGACGCCAGACCCCTGTTGACCACGAAGGTACAGGATGATACCGTGTCAAACTACCTCCACGCATGATGAGGATGCTTTTCTTTCTGGTGTGTCTGCTTTTTTATACCTGCTCGGACTGTGGTCTCTTCCGGAATTGAAACGTCACGATCGTCCTCCCTCCTCCTGTAAAGGTAGCCAGTTGTTCGGTACTCTCACCCAGACTGACCTCGATCACGTCCAAATAATCACGACGCACGGGCATCCATTGAATGTGTGTCGGCTCGAAGTAGACCACACCCGAACCGTCTTGTCGGTAATGCACTTCACGTATCAGCAGGTGTTCGCTATCTCCGACGATGTTACTACTCACCACATCTGAATACAATAGCAAGGTTCGTGACTTTTGGGACGCCGACTGACCAAAAGCAGCATTCAAGTTCTTGATCCTCAAACCTACTCCCGGAACGTGCTTCCAGTATCGAGGATTACTATTGGCCTTGGACACTTCTGTGACGAGCTGTCTAGACATTCTTTTGTTGTCCTTTTCGTAGAACGAGTACTCGAGGTTAGGACCCAAGGACACTTTTCCGGCCATATCCTTAGCGAGCCACCCCATGTTGTAGGCCAAACAAAACTGAATCACGAATGTCATGTCACCACTGCTAAGCGATCCCACGTCTGCCTCTTTCTTCCTCTCGAGTAGGACCTCCTGATCATCCCATCGGAACGGGTATCATAGCCGTACTCCATATTACTCGTCACCAACTCGTGTTGCACCTGTCTGTCTATTTCCTCCATCAGTTCCTTCATGAGTCCGACATCATCTATCTCTGACTTGCGTTTGAGAATAGCAGTTTAGTCACACTACAATGGGGTCTTTTTGAATTTCTCAAACGCTTCATTGAAGCGTACGAATCGCCAGTTGAAAGCTTTCGCCAGGACCATGAATCGGGCTCCCTGGTACAAGGAAGACCATCCCAGACCCTCCATGACGACCGCCACAGGACCGTGGGCAAGGTTATTGGGATATTCTTTAAAGATGGACCCATCGTGAAAGGACTTTTGGGTGTAGTCTGCCTTGGGTGCTTCTTCAGCGGTGGGTACCAAGAGCATATTGGAACCTCGATGATAGTAACCAGGTTGAAATTCGTAACGGGGATTCGTCGTCAACCAACCCATGTGCTGAGCCAACTCGAAGACGAATCCAAAATATTTCCACATGACGCCGCTAATGAACACCTGCGTATTGTCCAACACCAGATCGCTCCCTTCCCAGCGAAGTGTCACCCCTAATTTTTTCTTCGTCGTCTTCGAATTCTCTGTGACGTCGATGAAGAGTGTATCCCTAGTCTTCAGACCCTCTGCGATCGTCTGTTCCATCTTGTCGATTCCCTTCTTTAGGAACTCGACACCTGTTGACGAAGGGGTAATCTCTGACAATAACACCACACCCCGTAGATTCCGTGAGATCTTTCCAGAATTCATCACGGTATAGTAATACGTGCACAGGTATCCATTCTTATTCCATTCGTCCGGATGTCCGATGCCATCGTAAGCATCGTGGACCAAGATGTTCTCGGGGTACACGTTCTGTGGTGGTGGTGGAATGGCAGGGAACAACGCCCCACTCAATCCCATTTCCCATCGATCGTCTTTCTGCCATAGACGATTGCCTGGCAAACGTACCTTAAACTCGGAGGGATCATTGTCGGGAAACTCGGATTTCTGTACGTGACTCGACAAGGTAGCGTAACACGACATGATGGATCTCTTTCTTTTATTTTCTCTCTCTCTTATTTATTCATGTTTCAAAGCCGAACGAGGAACCCAACTATCGTATTTAATAGGCCAACCCAACCAACAGACTTTCACGGTTCGTCCGCATCGTCGTAAAATCTTTTCCACGCGGAACAAGGCTCAGTCGGGTGCGGTGACTTCTGCACATCTTCTTTGTAGAAACTGCCTTCTAAAGGAGTTCCGTCCCGTTCTTTGAGCTTGTACGTGACGACGGGTCCAGGCACCACTCGCTGCACCACAAACACTTCTTCCGTCCATCCCGGTTAATAACCTTTCTTGAAAGGACGATGTTTCTTACTGAGTCTTACTCGATCGCCCACCTTGAGTTTAGGACGAGGACGCGATTTCAACCGTTTGCCGTACAACTTGATCCACACCGTCCCCTCGTTCTTGTCCCTCACCTCACGTGGAGCCATCCCGATACTCCGATGAAAACTCCGATTGTATTTGGGGTAATACACGAGTAATTGGGGCAATACACTAAGATAGGCTCGCGTATTACAAGCCGTGAAATAATGATAAATGCGTTGCTTTAACGTACGATTAAAACGTTCGACCACGGAGGCCTTGGCATCCTCGTGAGTCAAGAAATGATGAATGCCTTCTTTTTCCAACATGCGTCTAAACGGAGCATTGTAAAACTCTTTACCGGCATCGGTCTGTAAACGCAACGGTTTTCGCCCCCCTTGTTTCAATATTTTCTCAAAGGCTTCTGTCACGGCCACCGGCCACCTCCGTCTTGTTCTTGACGGGTACGGCCCAGGCGTACTTGGATAACACATCGATCACTGTCAACAGGTATCAGTTTCCACCATTCCATTGTTTGAGAGGTTGCTTCTCCACCAGATCGGCTTGAATCGTTGTCGTACCGGTCGGATCGCCAACTCCAGAATACTAGGAAGGTCCTTGAGGTATCGTTTCTCTAGGGTCTTCCACGTACACTACGCTCTCTCGGGTCCAACAGTTCTCGTCAACCATACCAGATACACGACAAAATAAGACCATTTATAGCCGGCCTCTCGTTTCAGAGCTGCCAACTCGGCTATGGCATCGATCGGTCCCTTGGTCGGAAACCCATCCCATTGATCGTCTCCACCGAGAATTTTCACGAGTTCCCGACACAACCACGTCAAGATCGACCAACGCAGTTGTCGTCCGTATTTGCGATAAGGGAGATGTGCTAATCGTTCTAGACCCACCCTTAATACACGACGGCCCAGCTCGGCACACGACATCACGACTGCCATTACATTTCACAACACGTTCTTTTATTTATACTTTTTTCCTACTTTCCAGAATCAATACAAATCTGATCAAAATTCATTTCAAGAAAACATGCTTTTAACAGTCCGGGTGTAGTGGGACGGGTCTGCTCCAGGCGACGGCACCACCGCTCTTCCCGTTTCTCTAGATTCTTTATCCTTTTAGCGTGGTCCATCCACTGCTGTCTCTGTGACAACTTCTCGAGTCCCTCTCTTAACTCTTCTTCGGACAATGGCTTGAAGGGTACGTGAATATCGGTCTCCATCTGCTCCAGTTCCTTCTTGATCCTTTCCTGACCGCGCTTGAACCTTTGAAACTCTTCCACCTCGTTGGGGTATCCAGCTTTCGTAGCTTCTCCCAGACGATGTTTGACGATACAGTTGGACCACTCGCTGACCAGCCACTAAAAGAACTTGCAAGACTCTTCTTGTCGACAGGTCAGGAAAAACCGACCCTTATTGGGCGACTCTGGGTCCATGGTCAATGACAACCGGGGTTTTTTGTCGTGGAAACAACTCCAGGGTCCTCGTCTGATATCTGGATGAATCTGTTCTTCGTCAGCATCGGTCCAGGTTTCCATGACCCATGGTCATCGGCACCCATGACCCAGAAAGGACACACGGCATCAAAATCTTGACAATACATGTACGGTACTCCATTTTTAGACAGCCCTGCGGTCAAAGGGGTCTTGTGGAAAGGACACAGCACGTCCCCCGAGGGTTGGATCAGAGGGGGTGAGGATCGTGACGATGACGACAATGGCGGCGAGAGCGGCGGTGGTGGTACCGGTTCGGGAGCTGGCCAGGTTGCCGTCGCCGTCACGGGTTCCAACGGTACGCCCACATCCTGCTGATGAACGATCCCTTCTGCCAATTTCACGGGTCCTTGAGGTGGTAGAATCTGCTCTACCACCATCATCATTTCCTCGTACGAAGGCAATTGGGGCCGGTACCGATGCCAGAAGAGCATCCAACTCTCGGGCAGCCTCATTTAACGTGTTTTCCTCCTTCTCATTCTTCTTTTTATTTTCCTTTCGTTTCTCAGCCGCTTTTTGGCGGGCTTCTTTGTAAATCTTCACAGGCGGTTCGGCCGACTCACGGACGGTATCCTGGTTCTCTTTTCTCTTTCCTTTCACGGGCGAGTTCTTCTTCTTCATCTTACTGTTGCCCTCTTTAAACGGGTAACGGGCAGGAGACAGATCACCGTATAGCCAAGACGTACTCATTTTCTTTTGCAAAATGACCACGAGGCAAGAACGTTGTCTCTTTTTATGACTTTTACACGTGATCGTCACACCTGTGGCGTCAAGGACTTCAAGGTCATTTACTCAAACCCTTATAAAAGTTAGTGTCCCTCTCGCACAAAATCACACCAAACCATGTCTCATAGGATCGCTACGCAAACGGACGGGGATACCATTAAGTTAAGGCTCCTCAGACATTTGGACGCTGTCTTTGATCGATTTCTGTGCAAGTATTGTCGTCAAGACAAGAACGAACTGCCCCTCTCTGCTCTAGACACGTGGGACCTGTTTAGAAACTGCAATGAGTGCCGCCGCCTCTTCGACTGGGCCGACGATCCCGACGAATTCCCAGATGCCACGAGGTGTGCGTGGTCATCGATCTTGAGTATTTTTTCAGTGGACGTCAGATCTTGCCACGAGAACTCGGATGGTGCGACCATACCGGAAAACATTACGGGTCCACCCATTACAAACCCTGCATGCGGTGGCACGATCTGTCCGCCAAAGATCGATGCACGGCCTTATACTGTGAGAAGTACGTCCACGGTCTCCCGTACTATCCAAGAGAATCCTATCCTGTACCCAGTGAACTGTTAGCCGACTTCCGCCGTCTCTATGAACAGTACAAGACCTCCGAACGTTCTCTGGTAGCCTTCAAGGGTGGCGTCGAGGGAACCTGGTTGACGACCTGGAACATCCCCAACCTCGATCTCGAAACGTTGGGATGTCCCAGGTTCGAGGACTTACCACGTCTCAGATCTGTAGCATCTTGTGGTCAACATCGAGACCCGTTAGGCCATCATTGCCCTCAAGTGGAGTGCTACCACTTCGTCCAATGGATACGGAATCAAAGATTGTTGCAATATGACACAAGTGACATCAATCGCGAACGAACTCAAAGATTCCTAGCCAGTCAGAAACCCTCCACTCCATTACGTCCCGCCTGGAGGACTTATTCTCTACCCAATTTTCGTTTCTTCAAGGAACACATGTCAAACAACAAGGTTCAATAAAACATGTTTTTTAATCACAAACTTGGTGTCTTGTTTTTTACAGTAGATGAAGTTCACTAAACGAGGGTAAAGTACGTTTCCTAAGATATCTCTGATAATAGTGTTCTCGTGTAGCTCTATTAGAAGACATCCAGTCTGTAAGAGGGTAATGAGGACACCGATATTCCCACCGTACAATAAACCGACGGTCTTGCAAAGCATTCTCCACCCTGACAAAAACAGAAAACAAAAAAAATGTCAGTGGCGTAACAGCATCTCCAACGTAGACAAATCATCATCCAAAATGTCCGTAAATTCGAACCTGTCCTCCTCCTCGTCGCTGTCATCGATGACGATGGCATGTGGATTCTCCGGATCCTGGTGAGGCTGCGTATCCAGATCCCAAATGGTACGCGTCATGGCGTCAAACACTTGATTCACTATACCCTCTCGTCTCTCAGAAGGGTAGTCCTGGTCCTTGCCCTCTAGATACACCTCTCTGCAGTGTGGACACGTCCACTTGTCTCTTTCAATCCACCAGCAAAACAAACAGCCTACGTGCATAGTCTGATGACAGCAACCCATCTCCACAGATAGCTCAGGGCAAAGTTTACATCCCTCGATTCCTTTGAGCAATGCATTCCTCAACTTCTCGACGAACTCGATCACCTTATTCTTGCACTTCGTCTGGACTCTTCTTCACAACATATGACACAAGGGAAATCGGTTGTGTCCTCCACATCAAGAAACTGCCCGGTATAGGTTTAACCATACCAGCCCAACGGAGGCCTGCCTTCATTTCTACTTTTTTGTTTTCTTTTCTTTTTGTCTGCTCTTGTCGGGTCGAAATATTAAATGTGGGACCCCTACCGATCATAACGTTTACGATCACACGACTTCCATCTTCTCGTTGCGCTCTCCGCATATCTCTGGCAAACTCGATTAAAGAAAGACAACTGCCCATAGGAGTCAAGAGAAAAACAATAATATCGACCCTTCCACCTCACCTACTCTTATAGGTCTTTCTTGACCTCGTTCTCATGATGAGACCTTTCCTGAGGGGGTACCCCTTCGTCCCACTCCTCTTGGTCACATGACCTTTCGGGTTCCCTCATATAAGAAGACAAATGTAGCCTTCTGTTGTCATTCTCATTTTGTTCTTGCTAGATGTCCCTTTACGATGCCTGTTGTGACACGCTCCCAAGCCCGACGGAGCAGACGTGTCCTAGTGAGACTGACCGAGCTCTACATCGAGCACAAGGCCACCATACAAAGACGCCAGGAGGAAATAGAGGGGATGCGAGCCTGGTGGTGGAAGCAGCAGGAAGAAAAAAGAAAAGAGATGCTATAGAAGCATCACGAAAAGAACAAGTGCGTCATTTGCTTCGAGTACCATCTGACGGAGCCGCATACTTTAGAACATTTAACCTTTACGGCCATATGTCGACATCTAGGGGTCAAGCGGAACCAGAAGTACCCGTCGCTCCCCATGAGGATGTTCTGTTGCAAGCAGATGATACACGAACGCTGCATGTATGCGTTCCTGGCGATCCACTACGGCTACAAACACCGACCTCGAAGGGAACAATGGCAGTGGTCTCACTGCAGAACAAATTTAGTCCTCGTGGCTTCACGACATTTCCCGGACAATGTCATACCATCCTCGCCACCAAATCAGGACATCGTCCGGAGGAACTTGTTCAACAGTTAGCGACACGGCCTGCACCAGTCCTCCGACAGAAACGCCTTCCCTTGTTTTGTCCACTGACCACATTCGTATATCATGCCGTGGCTCAACCCAGCACAAAGAAACATGTGGCCATAGGTTGTTTACTTTTATGTCTCTTTTTTATTTTAGTAGTGGGTTCTGGATCCCACTACCATTTTTTGTTGTTTAGGGACGAGGCTAGGCATCAGGCCTCCTCACACGTTCCCGCTTGTAAATAGTTTCGTTTGTTTGTCGATCAAACCGTTTATGATTCGTAAAAACAAACCCATTTTGCGATCTCTCTCTTTTTCTATTCCGTCCACCATCTTGTAGTCCATGACGTCATGCCCTCCTCTTATTGGTCCTGTTGGACCCTATGACCCACTTTTGAAACGAGCGTTCTGATTGCTTGTAAATTTAATTAATTATTCATGAGGGTGCAAACCAATCCCACCACAGTATTCAGATCACATGTACACAACTGTAAACCCCAATACAAATCAACTGTCTGAAAGCTCGGGGAGGAATTGAATAGGTAGCAGGGAAAGGCTGGGGTTGATGAATTATTAAACAGTAGAATTAACTTTTGATACAAACTCCTGCTCAGCTAATTAGTATTCATTAACTTTTGATACAGATCTCTACTGATTAAAATGAATAACAAAATGGACATATTTTCATCATAGAATTTAATTTTAACAATATACAGGTTAAAACAGAACCTACACAAAAAAATGAGATGAAATATTGCTTCAAAGAATGTCGTTTTACCTCCTGTCACTTTTCTCCAGTATGTTAAACGCCTTCTCTCCTTGTACGTTTCCCAAATGGCGATTAATGCCGCAAACAAGTAGGTACAGCGTCTTAGGAGGGTAGCGTTCCCCGGTTTGCTTCGCAACTTCACAAAATGAATTTGCAGAGCCAGAAGTTTAAACTGTCGCCTATCGGCTCGCCATTGTAAACGCCCATACAGATCTCCCACTCCTATTTTATCTACTACTTAATCCCGATACAACGAGGCGGCGGCGGCCATCTTGTAGACCCTTAGCTCAGAACCGGGGGTTGCATCCGGATCTTGGGGTAGGCCGCGACGCCATCTTGATTTTGTGGACTTTGACTCCAAGCTCTTAACCAATCAGAATCCTCCATTTTCACGTGTGCACGTGATAATGGCCACCGCCATGACGTCATAAAAAATTTAACCAATCAGAAGCCTCGTTGTATCAGCAAACCACCATGCTTAGTTTGAGCGAAGAGATCAGGGGTGAAATTTGGAAAAGTGGTTTAAGTAGCTGCTACTTGTTGTATAAAGGAGAAATAAAGGTTATCTATTAATTGATACAACTAAATTTGCCAATGGAAACACTCAGCACAGTAGCGACCTGAGGTTATTTTTGCTAAAGATTCTCGAGGAATGTGAAGATATTAAGGTGAGATTTAATTGGAATACTGAATGGAGATATTTGTTTTGATTCGTACACAGACTAAATTAGAATCAGGTTTATTCACGAACATTAAAAACAACACACCTTTACGGTAAGATACTTTGGATTTCAAATAAAGTACACCAGTTGTCAATTAAGAATTGCACAAAAGCAACATTTAAAATATAACAAGTCGGCTTTATTTGGTGAGCTGAGTGTATAATTATATTGGTCTGGATCTTTCAGAATTTTTAGGAGTG
Organism: Montipora foliosa; assembly: GCF_036669935.1. Lineage (NCBI taxonomy): Eukaryota > Metazoa > Cnidaria > Anthozoa > Scleractinia > Acroporidae > Montipora > Montipora foliosa. The sequence goes on from NC_090881.1 coordinate 8,159,120, forward strand.
GTTAATTGGTGTTTTCTTTGTAAGCAGAGTAAGGAACGGTATGGTAAATGTACACGGGTTTTCTGTATGAGCACCACTGTACACGAATAAAATTATTATTATTATTATTATTATTATTATTATTATTATTACTGCTACATTTTTCATTCAAAGTGAGCATGGGTGAAAAGAAGTAGTAGAATTAAACTTAGGACTACCCTTACACAAGTTGCAAACTTACCCAAAGTGGTTTCCTGGCATTAAAGTATTAACACTGTTTGCAAGACAGTGAATTAAGTTTTCACAATCAACTTCAATGTCTACTAATCACATCTTTGTGCTTTCAAAATTAATTCCCTCAATCAGGAGCAAATAACAGTTTCAAGTGTTCTTATTATCCACTGCTACAAAAACACTCACAGAAAGGAGCTGTTTTGTTGAAATGATAACAAAATGAAACCTTGTTTCTGCTCCTTAAATAAATGCTAACAATCTTGAAGGTCTGTAACTTCTTGATCAATACTAGCCATGGACCATAGTTAATAGAGGGGAATGGTTAGGAAGTTCGGCAAACATCAAAGGAGCAAACAAAGATGCCAAGATTTAGGTTGGAAAGTCCACGACCGTGCACAATCTTTTGTTTTGCGCTCATACACTATGCATGAATTACGTAAGCAACACGTTTCTATTGGTTGGTTCCTCAGTACGGAGCAAACAGCTATTGTGTTTTGTGCACGGTCAAGGCCAGAAAAGAGAACAAAAACCTACAACAAAGAAAGGTGTCGGGTTTCATAACCATTCCCCTCTATTAACTATGCCATGGACAAAATGTTTCCAATAATTGACCTTGCATTCCTTTATGATTCTTGACAATGAAGGGTGCAATATGATATAAAACAATAACTAGGTTCCACCCATAATAACAAAATGAACGTTTTATAACTTCAACATTTTCAACAATAACTGGGCGTATCCAATAGAAAATTAAAACCACGCAGGATAATCAGTGCAATTAAGAATTTCCATGCACACTGAAACGTTGAACAATCACTTTTGCAAATTTAACGTGACAATTGTAAATTCTGTTTATAGTAATGATATGTATTGGCAGTTAAAATTTCAGATACAATAAAACAACTTAGTGATTGTCGATAAAAGGGAAGCTTACTATGTATAATGAACAGTAAACTTTGCTTGTAACCCTTTCGGATTGCATCATTTGTTTACCTCCACGGGTAAACGTCTGGCTGGTCTTTCATAGACCTTGTTCTCCCACTTCCCGTACCGCACAATTAGCTCGGCACCGAAGAATGCCAAGACCGATTAAAATGGTCTTCGACGACATATTTTTAATCAAGAAAGGTTACGTTTATAGAAACGTTGGCCGTGTAGCACTTATATTTTAAACAGAGTTAACTGAATAGAGTGTAACACCTTACACTCTATTCAGTTAACCATATTTTTAATCAAGTCGCGCCGCTTCGCTTGCCTTGCAGCAGTTACGCGACAGCCGCTTGACATTTCATGACCTATGACTCAACCGTCGTGAAAGGGCTTACAATTTCACCGGAAGTAAGCCTGTGTTTCAGCCCAAGCGCGAATTTTTGTTTGCTTGATTGCTAACGCAAGTCAGATATCACTTGGGTTCTTGTTTTTTAAAGTACTGTAACGTAGTAGCGCTTTGCATTTCTCTCCCTCTTCCCGCCCTCTTAGAACTCCCACATCCCGCACCTTCCTCTCCCGCATCCCGCACTTTCCTCTCTTGACTCCCGTACCCCTCCCGCCCCCCTGTCCCCCTCCACTTTTGTCCTCCGCCATTTTAGTCCAGCATATGAAGGTCTACCCGAACGCTTGAGCCTGCGATCCAATAGAAAACCAGTACCTGGTCAGCGATCAACTTAAAAGAAAAAACAGCTGACCTCGATGAGCATTAAACTTGAGCCAGCGATATGGTCACGTGATACTGGTCAATGGATACCTTGACAGGTGTCAATTGACCATGTCATGGAAGTCCAATATCAAAGATATATGCTGTAAACTGGTGTGATGCTGGTCATATTGGCATACATGGTTAGATGGAGTACGTACGGACATATGGGCGTATGGACGGTCGATGACGTCATAACTAAAACCAATATTTCTCGCATCGATGGGTTACCATATTTTCTTAACTATGGTGTTCCGCGCGCGCGCCTTCGGCTTCTAAGTCTTTTCGTGTTGCTTTCCCCGCTAGGGAATTTTCAAAAAAGTGTAATTTTTGACTACGAAAAGGAAAAACAACCAGAATAATCATTGAAACATCAGCTCATTTCCACGAAACGTATATGTAGACATTGTTTCCCAGATATTCTATGCAACTTTACACAACTTTCGGTAGATAATTGTATACTGGAAATACTACCTTTTAAATTTAATATTTTATTTGACGACATGTATTAGCATCTAAAGTTTTTTTTTGTTAACTATTGTATCCCATAAAGAAGATAATCTCTTTAAGATTTTCATTGCCAAATTCCCCTAGAAATTTGAATATTCTGAAGCTGGTTAAAATAGAAGGCTACTGGACAAGTCAGGCAGATATTGAGGTCACCAGGCAACACTGCTGAAAGCTATTTACTATAGCAAAGACCGTTGTGAATTTTTTCATGTTTCGCGCGTCGATGGGAAACATTTAGAAACTGCCTTCGAAAATAAGTAGCGGTCTTTAGTCTTCTTAGCAACTAATCAATGTTTTATGTTCCTAACATTTAACTTGTTTCATGTTGTCGCACGCCCGTCAGAATGGATACTGCAGGCTTATACATGTCGTGAGGAAAAATACTCTCATAAAGAACGCTAAAACGGACCATTCACAATTCTTGTAAGAATGGTTCAATTTTATTGGTCGAACGCGACCAAAGCTGTCAAAATGTCAAACCATCAAAGTTGAGAAACCATCAAATGCAAGTTCAAAGCAAGCTAATGGACGAGAGCAAGTAGTTTTTTAGTCTAAAGTCGGGATCGAAAAACAAATTGTTAGTAAAATCCGGCCGACTTTTCGATCATGAATTCCTGAACAAATGAAAAACAAGTTGCTTTAAGTGTGTGGCTGGTCTGGCTCGTAAACAAACTCTTGCTGCTTTCAGACCGTTCGTTGTGCTGTATGAATGAACTACAGTCGAATTTATGGGAAGAAGATCCTTAAAACAGATCACAGGCGAGGCTTCTTTATTTGTTTTACACTGTATAATAGTGAATTGTTTAATTTCATTAATAATACGTATTCGTCTAAAATTTTCGCAAAAATTTAATTTCCAAATCGTACGAATGGCGTCAGCCGGGCTTCTGTACTCTCATAAAGCACGCTGTTTTAACCATTCAGAGTGCGCGTTATATCGAAACTTTATTATAATATAACGTAGAAGCCTACATACCAACACAGGTTACTCTTCAGCAACGTAAAAAAGCATTATGTTGCGGCTGCGCTTCCGCGCGCTTTTACTTTTTTTGCTTATACTTACGCATGCGTCGTTAATGATGACCAGGCTTTGAATAGTTATCGTTATCGTCGCAGCTAAGATAACAGTTGACGCGGAGAATTATAGGTTTTCGGAGGATTTGTTTCAGTGACTGCAGACAAGTAACTTGAATTACAAGTAAGACAAGTAATATTGACTTTTTCTGACATGGAGGCCTTTTTTTTCTCTTGAAGGCGAAGCTTAAAGGGGCTAGGTCATGCTATTTTAGGTAAATTTGTTTTATTTTGTTAATTATGAGCTCCAAACGTCAAATTGGTAGAGCAAGAGTCTTTCATTTGCAAAATCACGGCCACATAACCAGTGAGAATGATTTTCCAGCTGTGTAAATGACATTTTGATATAGACTGATATAAATTTGAAAAAAGGTGGGCCGACGTTTTTCAAATTTACCCAAATTCAATCCGTTTCAATCCTCTCCAGTTTTGTCCATCCATGTCCCTTCTTGGCCTCCCTGTGTTTTGTTAGAGTTCTTCTATAGTTTTGAACAGTTATTTTGACATTTTAGTCAATTCTACGACCATTCGATCAGTGCTGAAATTGCCTAAAATTGCCCTAGCCCCTTTAATCTCTATACAGTTAATTAGTATATACTCACTCAGTAATCTTTGTGTTTTAAGCAATCTGATTGGCTCGCTATCTCGGAGTAATTTAGCATTATTCACTCCCTACGGAGTTCGGAGAAAACAAAATGGCCGGCGTAAGCTCGTCAGCATTTCTGAATCGGAAATATTGAGAATACAAGATGATGCTGTGCTACAGAATACAAAGAGGGTCACAAAAGTTAGCCTGAAAGTTTTTAAAGGTAAGAGAAGAGCTCACGCTTTTGCCAACCAGTGTTTGACTTCGTTTTAGAAGATAATTATTGCTGAAAATTAAAACATCTTCACGCCAACAATTTGTTTCACTCGGAATAATTCTATTTTGTAGGGCTGGTCGCCCAGCAAAACGAATTTGTTACTGAAATCGAGGAATTGAAAAAATGTTTTAATAAGAAAGTTCTACATGGCTGCAAGGAAACAAGACGGGTCATTCTGCAGCAAACTAACAATCACCTCAAATAGAGCCGCAATTTCTTGTGGATTCTTTACCAACTGCACTTTCAATTTCCATTTCATATGAACCTCTAAAACTTTGATGGAACGGTGAAAATGTTTTCACAAGCAGACTTTTGATTTAGATTGCTGATTTAAACGGTGTTAAATTACCATTTTGCTGTTTGTGACGAGGATTTTAACGAAAGTTATTTAGATTTGCCATGTTTGAACCTTCCGTAAACACTTACGCGCATGCTTTGTGCCTCTTGCACGTTTTCTACGCGTGAATTGAGATGTCAATTAAGCCGGGCTTTGAATTTTTTTCTTCTGCAATTGTTGTTGAGATCACTTCGTGAGTGTATACTAAAACAATTCTTCTTTTCAATCTCGGTGAATAATTGTTAAATATTTACGTGGGATACGATGATTGATTACTCTAGCACAGACTATTTACCATTTTCAAATGGTGCCCAAAATAGCATCCATATCAGATCATCATCTATCACCTCAGCAGGTTAGAATTTTCCAAAAGGGACGCCTTTCCGGGTTTTCGCGATTTTTCTATTAGCCCCTTTTCCAATCAGCATGACTGTAGTTCTTGAAAGCGCTTCATTTTCTTGTCTGCATGTTACCCTGCAAGGGATATTTAATATTATTAAATTCTCAACCTCAGATAATTTCTCGTGCTCTGATTGGTTCACTCAATCTCGATTATGGTATATGATATTTTGTAAATGATTGCGCTTTGCGTTGCTAAGCTAAAAAATTTTTTTCGCCGGAAAACGAAATTTCTCTCGGTATAAAGGAAAAAAAAAACGTTTTTGTGGAAAGTTTGAATTAATTCCGAAGCTTAGAAGTACCCGAAAAGGTAAGAAACGTTTTTGGGATGATAGTGTGTATGTCTGACCACCAGGTATTATACAACAACGCCTCTTCATCAAGTTTTTTCGATTTCGCTTGGATTTTCTCCTTTTTTTGCTCGTATTTCGTACTTCCAAACTTTTGGAGTTTAAGGAATTTAATAAAACAATTATTCCATTCGCGCTTGTTGGATATGAGACTGGTTATAGCCAACTCGGCGCTACGCGTTTCGTTGCCTAATTACCATCTCATATCCAACGCGCGCTCATGTTGTGATGGTTAATTATCTCTGCGGTCTAGGTTTGCGCCTAACGGGCAAATCTTGAAGACTACACCAGAATCAATCGTCTCGGTAAGATTAACATTGAAAGTGAATGATTTGCAAAGCATATACCGACCGCATGGTATCTTGTTTTCTACTTTCTTACCTGCTTTAAAGTGATTTAAAACGAATATACAGAAACAAAGCAGTGAGGCATTTATCTTGGAACGGTTTAAAAGACAATCTCAGTTGGCAACAAACATGAAAACCCTTAACAAACAGATTTGAAATCGTGTCTCCTTAGCATAATTGTAACATCAGCTCATTTCCACGAAACGTATATGCACACATTGTTTCCTAGATCTATGCAACTTAACACAAATTTCGGTAGATAATTGTATACTGGAAACACGTTTCGTGCAACTTGTCTCGCAATGTTTTGGCGACATTGTGGCAGGACAAGTTGCACGAAACATTTCACATTGTAATATACCCTGCAACGCCCAAAATCGTTGCACGAAAAGTAGAACTTAATTCTACTATCGGCAACGGCTCTTGCAACTTGTCTCGCTACGATTTTGACCGTTGCAGGGTATGTTACACTGTGAAATGTTTCGTTCAATCTGTCCCACCACAATGTCGCCAAAACATTGCGAGACAAGTTCACGAAACATTTCACAGTGTAACAGCGCCTTACATTCAATATTTTATTTGGCGACATGTATTAGCATCTATTTTTTTTGGTAAATTTTGTGTCCCATAAGATAACACTACAATTTTCATTACCAAAATCGCCCAGAAAATTGAATCTCCTGAAGCTGGTTAAAATAGATAGCTACTCTTCTCTCATGAATACGCAAGTGCTCATTTTTACGTAATATATCAAACACGAGAAGGAGTGTTTCATCGGATATCCAAACACAGAGAAGCGAGTTGAAAAACGAGGCCGAAGGCCGAGTTTTTTAACCGATTTCGAGGTGGTTGGATATCTGATGAAACACTCTTTCGATTGTTTGATATTGCTTCTCAAAGGAATCAGTATTTTAAGAGATATTTGGGATCAAAGTTAGCGAAATTTTATGTTAATTAAGACCACATATCCAAACTTCCTTCACGGTAGGGATTTCTTTTGTTTTTGGCTTATGAATTATTAATGAGTTTGAGAAGGGTATTTCAATATCTGGTGGACAAGCCAGGCAGATGTTGAGGTCAGCAAGCAACACTGCTGAAGCTATTTCTTATAGCAAAGACCGTTGTGAATTTTTACATGTTTCGCACGTCGGTGGGAAACACTTAGAAGCTGCCATCGAAAATGAATAGCGGTCTTTAGTCTTCTTAGCAACTAACCAGTGTTTTATGTTCGTAACATTCAACTTGTTTCATGTTGTCGCACATCAGTCAAAATGGATACTGCAGGCTTCTACTTTTTACGCCTCAGAGTACAGTGTAATATTTAAGTTCAGCATCAAGCGTACGTTAAAATATGGTTCAATCTTCATGGTAAAAGACTCGGCTTAATGGTTACTATTTTTACTCCAAAAAGATGTGTATCAATTATAAAAAACCTCAATCTTCATGCTAAAAGACTCGGCTTAATGGTTATTATTTATTTATTACTGCAAAAAGATGTATATCAATTATAAAAAACCTCGAAACGGTCACACGGTTAATTTTTTGTATAGTCAAAAATATGTCAGCAAGAAAACTGGGCTTGTTGAGATCTCAAGGGAAAAACTCTCTTAGCAAAAAAATACAACAGAAATGACGTAGGGACTACCAGGATCAAATTCAACGAGTGGTCAGAGCGGGTCTTGAACCCGGGATCTCCCGATCTCAAGGTAAGCGCCCTAACCACTGGGCCACACTACCTCCTACTACTACCGGCTAAGTATTATTGAAGGGTATGTGCCATGTTTTCAGCAAGAACTGATCCGTCAAGTAATTGATCCGTCATAAATCGAATTGAGCCGCAATATATAACCTTTAACGGTTAAATGCATGAAGTGATACATTTTTAAGCCAAGTTTCTTGCAGAACCTTGTTTGAAAGATGCGTCATATTCATCAATTTGCTATTTGCATAAATATCGACAAATTATATTTTTTCAAGGCCTAACGTAGGACTTAAGGTGTGTGATTTTGAAACGCTAAACAAGAAATTGTACAATTAAGAGGCTAAGTATTTTTAATAATTGCCACAATTTTAGTTTAACTATGTTCCCATCCAAGACAAACTGCAAACGATATTTTTATTCGCATGCCTGCGTGCGCGGCAACCACAAACACGAATCACAATAATTAGAGGTCTAGCGCGATTAGTTATCATTTTCGCGAAACAAAGGAGTTCTACCGCTCGTTATTCTAAGGAAAACTTATAGACCTTCAAAGGAACTCTGGAGTAACCTTAAAATCAAACATGTCTCTTTTTAAAGCGTTGATAGTACAAATAAACTGTCAACTCGCCCTCACAGTGGCCTCACTCATCAAGAAGGATAAATTGGTTGTGATACCCTCGAGGCTGAGCCTGAACTTCTTCATTTGTTGAGTGATTGCGTGATATCCAAGTGCGAATCGCAAGTGGTCAATAAAAGCTGGGACAGCACCTGCAGGGTATCCGGCTATGATTGTGCGTTCAGTTTATTATTCTCATATGCAGTGTAAAATTTTTACACTTGCGATCATTATGACTTGTTGGATTGGTGGTACGCAAAAATATTTTTAAAGTCTTTCCATCTGATATTTCACATTAACATTCTTCTGTGTCTTGTTTTAGGCTATGATGACGGTTTCTTTGAAAGTTCCATTGATTCTTCTCATTGCAATTTCAAGCATTGTCATTCAGAACCAGCTTGCATACGGTGAAGGGAACTCGTCCCAACAAGATGAAGACATGCAGAAATTATCTCTGACCATCGCCTGGATTTCAAAGCCTCCATATGTAACACCACCCACCAATGAATCATTGGACGATGAAGCTCAAGGCATGATAAGAGATGCTGTGCTTAGACACGTAACGATAGAATGTGGCTACTATTGGAAAAAACAATACGAAGTTAAAACACTGGAAATGGAATACGAATTTGAGATGCTTGAGCTTCTGAGGCAAAATAAAGTTCACATTGCTAGTCCAGTTTTTGAAGATCCATCCAACCGGCGCTATGATGAATTTCCATTTTTTAAACTCGATGATTATCCCGGGACAGAGTATATCACAACAGAAGATTATACTAGCACACTTAGTGTTGTCTTAGAGTCCGTTCTCAAGGCTTGGCCATTGCTTGCTGTTACTATGGTGCTAACGGCAATTGCTGGTATCATCATGTGGGCCTTGGTGGGTATATAGTTATATGTACATAGGTGGTACAAGGAGTGTATCTGCATGAAGTAGCTGTGGCAATACGAATGTTGTTGAACCAAATCAAACAATATTTATGCTCGCAAGAAGGCTCACAAAACGTCTTTGAAATAAAACGAAAGGGAAACAACCAATAAAGAGCCCCATATTATTGAACACATCCTTAGGCTCCTGTTACAGGCTGTCGCAAAACGCTATCCTTTACATACGGTAGTTTATTGAAAATTCAGTAGAGTCAAGTCACAAATTAAAAATTTATCTTTGAAGAAAACTACCACATAAAGTTGTTTTTCTGTTACATACATACATACATACATACATACGTTTATTGTAACTCCCAAATTGGGCGTTTTGTTGTTGTTATAATTCTATTTTTTGTGTTTATTTCCGGAAGAAATCAGATAACTATTCAATTTTCCAGTGAACGTGGTCTGTAGACATTATATCTCTCAAATAATGCGCTTAGTGTGATCATAACAAAGTTAAACAAAACTGGTGTCCCGCGATGGAGATGAATTTTGCTCTGCATGAAACTTGGAATTCTTAATTTACTTAGGAGCTAGCGGGCGAGTGAATGTGCTGAAAATGCCAAAAGAAAGCATTGATGTGCAGATTACGTCGAAATACGGTACCATCTAGCTGAATTCTTAACTCCGAATTATTGCCCGTCCTTCTTCTGTAGTAAGGAGTTTATAAGGTAAATAGCAAAATTTCTATTATGAAATATTTTTGGACAGGACACGTACTGGAACAGTGAAGAGTTTCCTCGCTCATTCATCAAAGGATCATGGGATGGATTTTGGTGGTCATTCATTTCCATGACAACTGTAGGGTAGGAAGGCCTTATTTTATTCAAATACGTAGGTTAGATGGTGCTCATTGTCCCATCTCAAGAGAGGATAAAAGAAGAGAACACATGCATCAGACATGAGCCTCTTCCAATGATAATCTTTGTCAATCTAAATGTAGCCCGTGTGGTCATGATGCGCGGCTATCTTAAGGACGACACCTGATTGATTATCGTTGGCTAAAGGACCATGGTCACGAGACCAAAAATCTTTCACAGCATAGCCCGAAGCTTAAAATAGATTGGAAAAACTGTTATAGGGCATGGGGATGTGTTATATCCCTTCATCCTCTCTTGCCTATCAGATAAGATAATCTTATAGCTTGTTTGCATGTTTTCGGATGCCCAGTGGGCTATTCATATTGTGAGTACATCGACAATCACACAGTGAGTTTTCCCAGGGCAATTTAAGGCTGAAAAAGAGGTCTGTGATTCTGGAGAATATGTGATTAGACGAACACCAACATTTAGCAATTATGACATACAAGAGTCTTAGGACCAGACCATTATTATTTTTAATTTGCATGAACGATTTGCCCAATTATCTCTCAGTTGCTTCCCCGAAAATGTTCGCGGACGATACTAATATTACTGTAGCAGCACACTCATTGACTGAACTTGAAAATAAATTTAACCTAGACCTTGAGAATCTCAATCGCTGGCTTGTAGCAAACAGATTAAGTTTAAGTGTCGCAAAGACTGAATTCATGGTCATTGGCTCTCATCAACGGATTCGCCCCTCTGGAAACGAATAAATCAACGTAGAAATTAACGGAAAATAAATCACGAGAGTCCACAAGGTTAAACCTCCAGGTTTATTAATTGACGAGAGAATAATGTAGATGGAGTAGTTAAGAAAATATCGAAGGCTATTGGAGCTCTCAAACGAGTAAGACCATTTATATCAGTAAAGACCGCTCTCCAAATCTATCACGCGCTTATTCAGCCCCATTTTGATTACTGTAGTTCTGTTTGGGACGAATGCAACGTTACTCTGCGCGATAAACTGCAAAAATTACAGAACAGGGCGGCTAGGGTTATCACAAAGAGTAGCTACGACGTGTGTGCTAACCATCTTCTTACCTCACTCCGTCAAGACAATCTCGCTATGCGTCGGAAAAAGCTTAAAGTCACCCTAATGTTTACAATATTTAATGGTCTTGCTCCGGATTATCTACGGGGCCTGTTTTCAATTCGTACCACAAAATATAATATCAGGAATTTAGAAATGAAGCTTAATTGGCCCAAACCAAACACCAACTATCTCAAAAAAAGTTTTAGCTACAGTGCGGCCTCACAATGGAACAACTTACCCAACAATTTACTTACGACCGAATCAGCCAGATCTTAAAAAAAAAAAAAAAGAATCGATTTTATGAAAATGAGGGTTAGGCTCCCCCCACACGGCAACCTTGTAAAACAGTATTTTTATCATTATAGTGGTACTGAATTTTATTGTACTATAGCTATTGTATTCTTACTGAAGTTTTTGCAGTGTTTAAATAATGCGTGTATGTGTGTATGTAACTGGCACGACTCCGACTCCAAGTGAAGGGTCAGGTGACATTGAGATCTTTACTCCTTTTCTCTGTACGATCAAAAATACAATTGTATTGAATATTTGTCAGTTTGATATTGTGATAAAATTCCACGATTAGTTAACTTAAACCAACCAACTAATCAAGTGAAATATCTCTTATGTTTTTTCACACTCGATAAACGAACTACTACTTTTGTCGTTATTTTAGTTACGGCGACAAGTCACCAAAGTCGGTAGTTGCTCGAATTTTCTCAATTATCTGGATCACGTTGGGCCTTATTACCATGGCAGTATTCACAGCTAATGTAACGTCAGCATTAACAGCTTCCTCATTGAAACTTACCCCAAGCAGTCTCAGTGGAGCGAAGGTTGGTTTCATAACATCGGTTGTTTCAAGAAGTTCTTATATTCAGTGTTTTTTTAATAATTAAGCTCTGTCGTGTGTTTGAATCCTGTTCCAGCCTGGATTTGTTGTAGTTTTCCTTTCAACCCGTCACAGTGATGATTATTCCTCCTTAGACTCAATACAACCACTGTGTCTAGAAATGTAGGGAATCGCAAAAAATAACGACCAAGTGTTGCAAGTATAACGAAAATAACAAAAAAATAGGGTAAATAACTAATCTAGCGAACTTCACGTTCTTTGCACTATTTGTGCTATTTCCCGTTATATCTTTGGGGTCCCGTTCCTTCAAGTCATCCAAGGGATTGTTATCTTTGTCCCTCTGGCTTCCTTGATTACTGAGTTGCCATAGGCAATCCGGTCAGAAAATGAGTTAAATTTCTCCGTTTTATTACTTTTTAATTTTTTTTCCGTGACGAAAAGATGGAAAAGCTGCGCAATAGGTCTTTCCTGTCACTACCCTACTAAGTATTGTCATTGTGCGTAAAGGCTTCTGCGCGTATTTTTGTTAGGATTCAGGGGGTAGTAGAATTGCGTAGATTTTATCCGGTGGACACAGTAGAATATTCAATTAACCTGCAATGGCTGAAGACTTGCGGCAGTGCAGTCTATTACCTATACAATATTCGTCATATTAGAAAATTAACTCGAGAATGCACTGAGAAACTGATTCATGCTTTTGTAACCAGTTTAAGTGACTTAAGTAATAGTCTGTTATTTGGAGTGCCGGATTAGCAAATATGGAAGTTACAGTGTCAAGTCTATGACCTTATACACAAGAACTGATTCTTTAATTTTATTCAATATGCTTTCGGTTATGTTTCTGTAGCGATAATTTGATTAATTTGTAATTTCAGTTTTTTGTTGAACCGCTCATTGTTTCTTTGTGATAGAAGTAAGTAATAATACTGGAGCAGGTTTTTTTTTCTGGGAGTTAGGAGCACGCGTTTTTTGTAGCAGGAGTTTTTATCTATATTTTTTTGGAGTTTCAACACTTGACTTATGTCAAATGTAAGCTCCCATTTTCTTATTTCTCTTAAGTTTTCGATTTATAGATTTTGTCATTCCTTTGTAGCTTATTTTTAATTTAGACTATCTATCTTTGTTCCCTTATTTTTTACCGAATTGGATTAGAGAGCGGCTGAACACCACTGATTTTAAAAACTGAGTAAAGCTGCAATCGGGTATAAGTGTGGTTGAACTAGCGAACTCCGGACTGGAAACTCGACATACAGCGTGTTATAAATGCTAGCGCTTGGTTACGGTAGTCTTTTGCACTCCAAAGTTCTGTCACATCACACCTTTGCTTCAAGAATTGCACTGGCTACCTGTGAGGGCCCGCATTGAACATAAAATATTTTTACTTACGTTTACTGAGATCATTCATGGACTGGCTCCTAAATACTTACCAGAACTAGTTATTGTGCAACAAGTCGCATGATCAAGCCATAGCAAGTTTGAGGCGCAATAATAATAGTATATCTTTAGCAAGGACGAGTAGTAAGATAAAGAGAACCATGGGTGACAGAGCCTTCCAAATTACTGTACCCTCATTGTGGAACGCGCTACCAATGATCATTCTTAAAGACTTTATTCAGGGGCCGCCGAGAGGGAGGCGCTGGGGTGGGGGCTATTTTTTTCCTACGGGTTGTTTTCTCCCAAACCCCTCTCTTCCTTCCCTTCACACTTCGGTGATCCATACAAAACCTGTTATTTAGACGTTTTTGTTTCGGAAAGTATACAACGTATTGTAATTTGACGTTACACTATCAAGCTTAGTAATATTTAGATTTTATTGGACTGCTATTTTAAACTAATAATGATCACAAGCTCCAATATCACAACTTGTAAAGTTACAAAACAAAGCTGTAAGAATTATTGATATTGTATGCTTATTAATTTGATCACATTACTCCCCATTACGAAAGCCTTGCACTTATTAAGCTTCCTGACATTGTTAAATTAAATACATATCAACTATTTTATGATCAAATTGTTGATGAAAAATCGTCCATTTTTCATTTCGTCCATTTTGCATCTGAGCAGCGTAAATACGCCACCAGAAGTACATCCCAACATCACTTAAATCCTACATCATTTAGAATAAACATTAGCAAATTCTACCAGCAATTATTGGTTGCTACTACTGGAATGGTATTCCTCTACATATTGGTGGGAAGCCTACAAAAAAAGCTTTTCAAAAGAGCACTATACACGTATTATCTTGCTCAGTACTAATTAATGCTCAATAGACCGTGTAACTTCCATTTAACCTTAATCTGTAATAGTTTATTTGTTTCCCCGCTCATATTTATTCTTTCTGTTTTATATCATAGAAAAAAAATGTAATTTGATTGTATGATTTTAATATCTCTGCATCATGGAATTCGTAATTTTATAGAATTTTGAATTTTTTTATTATCAATCATTTCTATTCCTTATAATAATAATAATAATAATAATAATAATAATAATAATAATAATAATAATATTACTTTTATTATCCTTGTGATTGTTTCAAAGTCTCAACAAATTTTTCATCCTTGTAGTCAAACCCAAGCAGGGCAGGGTCTTTTCAAGTGACGAAAACTGTAAATTCTCTTGGTTAGCTACCACTTTACATTTCTATCAGGTTGGAGTTCTAGACAATGGAACAGAATTCGAGCACGCACTGGATGAAGGTGCCCATCCTGAAGGTACACTTGTAATCTAAAGAAGTCAGTTTACATTTTTTTCCAGAAATTTCAGGTCAACCTTTTTTTCTTTTTAAAAATTCTTATGCTAGTGAGAAAATGTCTT
>NC_090881.1:8178716-8181216 GCF_036669935.1 Montipora foliosa
CTCTATGTATAGTGGAAGTGCTCTTTCACCAGTTTGTTGCACGTTTTGTTAAGGGGGATCAAACCAGTTTTAACACTTCCAAGAAACTTTACTGTTTAGGAGAATTGAATCGACACAATTGTTTCCAGTAACAGTATTGTTATGATACCATTTGAAAACCATTAATTGCGCACAATTTGTTAATGTGAAGTAATATATTACCACAGCAACAAGAGAAACCCCTAAACTATATTTTATCATTGAGACGAACTCGGCGACCTACAATTTTATTGCTGGAAAGTTATTAGGTGGCGAGACCCTCTGCCAGTTTAAAACATATCTACGGGAGGATCGATAGCTACCTTGACAATCAAATTTTAAGGAGGTTTCCGAAAATTATTTAGACAGTTTTTTTCTTAGCCTGCTTATTACTTTTCAACTGTAAAAGACGGGGGTCATCGCGTTCGTTATGGAGATACAAGTGTCAAGGATTTGTCTTAGAGGAGTTTTCCGCAACCAACTCAGCAGAAACTAATATTTCAGTAAAGGAGGTCACTCTGGGTTTCTTCGAATGCAAATGTAATATGAGTACGTGAAGTGAAATGCAGATTAATAAAAACAAAAACAAAAAAATCACGCTATGCAATTGCAGACGCAAATAAAATAAGAAGAACTGATGAAATGTTTTCAGAATCCCTTAAATTATCTTTCTCACTTTTTCTTCAGGAACGGTTAACAGCGGTTTTTCAACCGACCAAGAAGTCATTTACAATGACGTGGCCTTAACAAAAGCGCTTCTCAAGCAAGTAGAAGAGAAATTACATAAAATGGAAGTTAACCTCTCCAAATTCCAGTTTAACCGTTAAAATTAGGGCTGTTTAGCCTGGGATGTAATTTTTCCCTTTCTTACTGATACAAGTTATCTCGTTGTAGCAAGAAACAAAAGAAAAGAATGACCAACAAAATACCCATTTATCTCATACACTAACACCTTTTTGGCGTCACATCATACATGAAATGTGTATCGTTACAAACCATATGTGCAGGATCAGGAATTACCGCTCAATTGAACACCCATCCGCGGACTCGAGGTGATGTCTTTTGTGTAAACGTAAATTCGGAGATATCAATATACGTTTGTTTGTCTTCTTTGTTTGTTTTGTTTTGTTTTGTCTTTTACTAGCAATTCCAATCACTCCAAATGCACATGTTCGAGGTACATTCGAATAAGAGTAGTGATATCCTCGCAGCACTTAACTGGACAATTTAAGCAATTGTCTCTTATAGACACACCCGAAATATTCAGGTGGCTCCAACGGGATACGAATTCAGGACCTATGCGATGCCGGTGCAATGCTCTACCAACTGAGCTATTTGTTTCCGTGAAGGACTCGATGAATGAAATGAATCTATATTTGAAGTACGGGCTGCCGAATGTCGAGAATCACTTCACTCCTTGGTCTATAACCCGCACTTCAAATATACATCATTTATTTCCTTCTTGGACATATATCATTGACTCATAAGATGAACCCTCTATTTTACAGGTAAGTGTGTTTAGTGATAAATCCTCATTCAGTCATTTGCTGCTTGGAATAATTAATTAACCCTTTAAGTTCTAACTCCTGATATTTCAGGGCAAAATACCGAAACTGCTTTTGATATTTGCTTCTAGTTAAGCTTTGCGATTACGTTATGAAACGTCATTATACTGTGTCTATTGCACTAACTGATTGGTATGACCGTTGTTACCGTTCCTTTGACAAGAAAGCACTAAAAGCCAGTTTTTTTGCTACGAAAATAACACCGAAAAAAGCACTACTTTGTAGCCAATTTTCTACGAAAAAAATGGGTTACTCCTGAATTCTCATTTTTAAACCTGTTAACTCAGGTAGCGCATTCCACAACTTAGCTGATAAGTACGAAAAAAAAATTAATATTAAGACCATAACTGGTTGTTCTAGGTTTATTGAGCGACAGAATGTAATTCCTGCGAAGATCATTAGAAGAATTCAATACCGGAGAGAAAACTCAGTTATATTTCATGTACAGTAACAGGAAAATCATTCAAAATACAGTAATATGGGGAAATGTTGAATGCACTTATTGCAATGAGATGTAGAGCATGACTTATGTAATCTGCAAATACAAATATCAGTATTCTCTTATTTACATTATACCGTTCCTTTGACAAGAAATTACGAAAGGCCAGTTTTTTGCTAAGAGTATAACAGCGAAAAAAAGCACTACTTTGTAGCGCATTTTCTATGATAAAAGCTTGTTCACAAATCAGAATTCTACGTTAACAGCAGACACCAGGGCAACTCCTTAGTATCTGGGTAGAAATCTTCTTCGCACTACTTTTTCCTCTGACCGCGCCAGCCATTTAATGAGGACCAATTTCCTGCTTTTCAAGTTGCCTCTCATACCAGAGATGTTTTATAAGTGTGGGGAAACCTAGTCCTACCAGCAAAACACAGCATCGATTGAAATATTTAACTTTCAAAACTTGCCCAAATTT
>NC_090881.1:8188716-8201216 GCF_036669935.1 Montipora foliosa
AGGATAGGGATTTCACGAGTTAAAGTATATGAAAGGGTACAAATTGTGTCATTTAAGCCAGAGAGATTTCAAAGGGCCTTTCATTTAAATATTTTGAACAGATGCCGTTGTTCGTGTGAAGGCTACCATTTTCCAATAGAAGGTATGCGAAAGAGGTTGAACGTCGGGGCGCAGCCTCCCCGTATAAACTTTTGTTTAGTACCCATCCCCAACGGCAGTTTATTATTTAAGCTTCACATTCATGTAATCCAAAACTGTGACATTGAGAGTTGCTTATAATACGATTTGTGTAGTACCTGTTTATGTACTGTTTATATACTTTTTTCTTTTTCCCGATAAATAAGGATCCAACAGCAACCGGTGCTATAAAAACCTCTCTTCAGTGAGGATTGCGAAACCGAAACTGCGAGAATTCTAATTTAACACTTGAGTTTGTTAACAAGCCAAGTATCGCCTATACGTAACGGTCCAGTTAGAAGTTACTAGATGTGTAAAACTGGTGCTTATTAATTGAACGGCTCGTTCCGTTACATGATAGATGCGGCGGAAAATGAACAAGAGTACCACTTCTGTAAGTTGAACATTATTACGTTTATTAAGGTGCTTCACTAAAAAAGTTCTTTACAGAAATAAATGGCCTCGGCCCTTTTATCAGCATATATATACTTTATGGTGGTTTTGTAAACCAGCGAAAACAAGCCAGCAACAAGCTAGTAAAATAATTGACATGTACTTATAGCTAGATTAATTATGGATAAATAAAGCAAAACGTTGAAAAAAGCACTGGCGGCTTTTCTAAAGTTCAGCGCTTAAAGGCACAATATTAAAAAAAAAACAAAAACCTTCTAATATGAATTATTAAAGCTAATTGCAAGTTAAAATAATTATGATAAGAGTATAATACCGAAAAAAAGGTAAAATCATAAAATGACGAAAAATTCCCCTAGCCTAATTATTGGGTAATCGTGTTTCTAGAATAATTAATCATTTAATTGTTACTTGTTATTCTGTGCTTAGTCTGTGACGAAAAGCGGCAGCCGTTTACCAATTAGCATGGTAAAGGGAACCAGTCCTGCTAATGGCTATGGAGTGCTCATCTAAGTAACTTAAGTGTTTACTAGATCGAACTAGAGCTATTTTTAATTGTGTGCCGTAAATCCAAAGCCAAAGCAATAATTCTGGCTAATCAAGTGCAATGAACCAATCAGAATTCCAAGCAATGACAGTGACTGGTGCTATAAGGCCCAGGAAAAAAGATTAAGCAATTCGTTTGGGTTTTGCTGTTTGATTGGTTGGGAAAATAGCGCGAGGTTTACGGACCAATCATAAAGCGGAATAAAGGAAGATCACAGCAAACAAGATCTACTCTCGACACTCAATTGAAAACCACTCTATTTGTAAAGCTCTGATTGTTAATTACAGCAGTTTTCTTCTCGTAAAACCAAAGTCATAGCAATCGCAAATTACTTTCGACTCACTCAACGCTGTATTGTCGGCATTCAGCTGAAAACACTGCAGTCCCACTTTTGTGCGTAATAGAATGAAATAGATAAAAGAAATATCAGGTAAACTACAAATCTGAATGGACGCTCAGACGATAAAATCATTAAAAACTATTTCATTCAGTGAACAACATGGTGATCTTAATGAGGTCAACCAAATCGGTAAGAGAACGTTGTTACATACATAAAGAGGAAATTGAGGGTAAAAACAAAATGATTCAAACAAATATCAAATTAACCATCAACTAATAACAGAAGGGTAACTTATACTCTTCAGCTGAGATCAAGGGCTAGAATGAGTTTTGTTGCCGTAGCTTCAATAACCAGATTTAAGCCGGTAGTTATCAAACTGCTGTGTTTTATGACCGCTACGTTTTATAAGCTAGAAACGTACACCTTTTATTGGAAGCAAACAAACTCGCATTTAATTTTTCTCCCAGTTTTGTGATAGAAGATTGTTGTTATGAAAGGTAGATGGTAAATTCTTGAGAGTAATAAATGATTGTTTTTCTGTTTTTCTGGTTCGTCACTGATCGCCATTCAAGAGTGTTTTCTTCTCGGTTATTTTTGAGTAACATGTAGGGAACAAATAAAGCAAATAAGCCCATTGTATGTCTATGCTTGTAACTGCCATCGGATCGATCTAGTTGTTAGTCAGGGAAGCCTATTAAGCGATCCGTAGTAGCTCATGGTCTCAACAGCGGTGGGCGGCTCGTAGCTCATGAACATAAGCAAATAAGCCCCCATCAAAAGAGCGTGGGAGGACAGAATGTGCCACATGTCGTGGTAGTCAAAAAAATCCATGTATTTGCATTCTTGATTTAGATCTCGAGATATCTCAGGGGATTCCACCTTGTTAGTGGTTGGTTTGCAAATGAAAAAATGAAGGGCAATTGCCCATAAAGCCACAATCCCGATGACATAAACAAATCGCAAACTGAATGAAGAACAATTGCAATTTACGTCACCCTTGCAGCCTGCGTAGACGGCCTTGCCAAAAACGACAAGGAAACTTACACCAATGCAGGAAAGCAGAAATGCTTCAGGAAGGTTTTGTACGAGGAAAATAAACACACCAATTGGCATGAGCACAACCACGCAAAAGAAAATAGAAAGTACCAGTTTAAAGCGCTGAGAATTGTTGCCATCTAAAACTGCAGGTAGCAACAGTTTGTAGCCAGCCCACACAATAATATGCATCCACCAAATCACTAAAGATACGAAAAAGGCTATTCTAAAAAAACTGTTCATGCCTTCAGCAGAGTGATGCAACTGAAAGTGATGAAGCGCGGCGAAGTAATTGAAAATAAAAAGTGGAACTAAGACAAAGAGGAAAAAGTTTGCCGATCCCACTGGGCCATTCGCATTCTCTGCAGTGAATACATTTTTTTTGATCCCATTGTACAGTAAAATAACGGTAAATCCGGAAATGACAAACATAAACGCTGTATCGAACTGAAAAGTCATCTTACTTGGGCAAAGATGGTAAATTAACGAAAAAAACCCTTCGAAAAACAACGCCCAAGCAAAAGCGTACCCAATGGAAAACGAAATCTTCCCTTTCAAGTCATCAAGGGAAAGATTTCTGCAAAGGTAAAGCAAGTTTGCTTCCATGCAACACACGCAAGCAGCCAAAATGATTCCATGGAAAATGTAGACCAAGTTACTCATCATTAAGTTGTAGGGAATGTCATGCCAAGGGCTTACTCTGTAACAGAAGTCATTGTAGTAACAGTTGTCTCTATCGCCTTCATCAATCATAACATGCCAGTTTGCAAAGACAAACTGAGAAGCGCCGACCATTAAGACAAACCCCACAATACCTGTGGTGTAGGAAAAGGTTTTAGGACCGCGAGTGAACCAGTGGTCATACACAACCTCGCGACAAAGAGACATGTGATCGCAAAAACCTTTCCAACAAAGCCCAAAGGTACAAGTACAGCAACTACCCCCACAGCACCGACAACAGCAATTAACTCTTTGTGAATAAAAAAGTTCTTTGAAGCATACAAACGCGAAGACTGACACTACCACACCCGACAAAATAGTCGATATAACTACAACAAAAATGGGATTATAAGAGTAATCAAATGATCTTGTTAAACTTAAATTTCCAGTCTTTCTTGCATCATACTTCGTTGTACCTGTACCGTTCTTCAGCGCAATGCCAATGAACCAGCTGGATTTGGAATCGGTCAGTGGAGGAACAGAGACCTTGGACAGCGTGATCCGTCCCTTCTTTGCAAAGGAAAGCCGAATTGACTCTCGTTTGTAGTCTACAAGTTGTATGTTTTCGTCAACGTCCTTGCAGACTTGCGACACTTTCAAATACGCTGGTACATCCGAGTCTGAAGTGACTGTGATATCGAGCTGTGTCTCTGAGATTCTCTCAGGTGGGATGAACTGGAAAACAGATCTACGATTCATTTGGTTTATCTCAAATTGTTCTGGATGATTTAAATTGATTTCTCCTGAAAGACTTTCTATCTGTACTGTGAACTCAAGGCTCGGATATCCTGAAAATGCCAGCTTTTTATCTTGGATTTCGTTTCTAGAACGGGGAGGACACAAGGTCAGGGAACTCCAATCGGACTGAGACTTGGAGACATCCAGATGCCCTTGCAATTTTGTCTCCTCCTCACCAGCCAGTCCATAAACAGACAGGTGTAGAAATCCTGTAGATACAATAACCACAGGTAAATAATGCTGCGTTCATGCCAAACATATTTAAAAGTTGTTTGATTAAAGACGGTTATCTGTTTTTTTTGTTTTTGTTTTCAGCAGTTAGAGAGCAATGGTTTTGGGCATTTAATTTAGCACAATGAAAACTTTAACCACTGCTTTCTTTTTTTCTTTATTGTACTGAGTTTTCTGTCAATAACTTTCATGTTACCAAATACAATAATTTGTATTTTGCTCATATTTGCTTGCTTGTTTTACCTTCTATTTACAGTAGAAAAAATGCTTTCGAACCGGTTCAGGCGTTGTCCAGTTTTAAACCAGTCCATTGCAGTTACAGAAAAAAATAACGGTAAAACGCTTTTCCGTTGAACGGCTTAAAGCGTTGACAAAGCGTCGGAAACGCGTTGGCAAAGCGTTGGAAAAGTGTTGGAAAAGCGTTGGACACCCGTTGGGTCCCCGTTGAAATTGTTGGAAAAAGCGTTGGAAATGTTGGAAAACCAGTCGGAGGTGTTGAAAAAGGCCGTTGAAAAATTATTTGCCGAGCCGTTGAAAAAAATACTTTTTTCGGAAAACCCGTTGGGAAATTTAAAGTTCACGCAAGCCGTTCTAGGTGTTGATAGTTAACAATCATTCATACGTTCGTCATTGGAAAACATTAAACAAGTAACAAATTGTTTGTCTTTACAATTGTAGATACAATTTAATCATAACATGACATGTAATTTTTGCCATCGATCCTTTCGCTGCGATGAAACACCAACGTTTATTTGCTACTTCACAGAGACGAATTAGCGGATTTCTTTGCTCTTTCCATCCCAAATTATGAAAATAATTATTATGTTAACTATGCTCTAAGTCAAATTCGCAGTAACCGAAGCGCGAACCGTATAATTCATTATTATTCAGAAATTTGCACGCGCTTCAAGTCTGCGGAACAAAAGCTCAAAAGGTAGACTCAAAAAGCGTCGTTTACCTCATAAACTGCTGCATAGAAATCTTCCTGATCATCACTACACTACATTTTTGTATGTATTTGTTTTGAAAGTTTAAGTGGTTACAATTTTGACGCCGATTGTAGCAACATACAGGGGCACCCAACGAGAATATAGTTCAAAACCGCTTAAACGTATTTTTGTATTTATACGGTTGATATTGGCGTATTTTTATCCCCTAAAATATTTTCATCTGTTTGGATTTCCTAGCTGAAAGTCTAGTGATCCGAAAATTACAGGGATCAAAACTTGCCTTTTCGAAAATTTCAGCCAGAATAAAATCTGAAATGATGCATTCTCCTCAGGAATTGGAAGCGTCGGGAAATCAGTTGGTTCGATACCGCGTTGAAAGCCGTTGGAAAGCACGAGGCGTTGGAAAAATTGACAACTCGTTGTGAATTTTTTGACGACGTAAAATTTTGTTGAAGAAAGCGTTGGTCGGAGCGTTGAAAGTGTTGGAAAAGCCGTTGATGACCCGTTGGTAACCCGTTGGCAACCCGTTGGTGAAGCGTTGGAAAAGCGTTGGCAAAGCGTTGGAAAAGAGCTAATTAGTGTCCGTTTTCCCGTGAGAGGTCACAATCTTTGCGACTGAATGTGTTCAGTTTAATACACAAATCCGCAGTATCAGGCTTTGACAAATATTGTTGCAATCTTTGTGACAAATGCTGGTGAACAATGAGTAGCTTTGTCTCCAAGTGCTCTTATAGAGCGGTTTTCAAATGAGTGTCGTAAAACCAAAACCTAAGTAATTACTTTGGCCAATCAAAAGGACGGGACACAATCAAGTAAACCAATCAAAACTCGAAGTAATTACACGTAGCCGACACAAAGCGCGGGAAAATGTGCACATGCGAGCCACAATTGGTTTTGGTTTCACTTCTGATTGGTTGAAAAAGTGGCGCGAGAACTTTGAACCAATCACTGAGTGAAGTAATTATAAACCAAAGCAATTCGCTAATTACTTTCGACACTCATGTAACTACAGAAATCAGATATCATCTTCAACAGATTTAGGTCATGTCATGAATATTGGAACCAGTCTATCTATGTTAACTGGACAATCATATTTGATGTTAACAGAAATCCTTGAAATGGTGACAACATTTAATACTAATTATACCTTGCATTATTATTCCACTATTACGTCATTTTACTATATTTGGTCAAGAGAACGCGCAAAATATGAGACGGTATTACACTGTAGTGTCCCGGTTTGACCGGCTTAGAACATAGCAAATACGGACGGAACGGCAGTTTTTCGATGAAAAAAAAAATTGTTTTCAACGACATACAAAGCGTGAGGATTTAGCTTGTCATCGCTTGTCACTCGTCATTCCGTTTATACAATCAAATAAAGGACATTTGGCTGGCTTTCTGTCCTGTATACATCGTTCGCAAGGGCCCTGAAGGACAGATGATGCATTTTTTAGAAACACTCTTACCAGATAAAATTAAATCAAAATAACACCTTTTTGTAGTGGAATAATAAATCTCTTATTCGATGGTTTAACATTTAATACTCGCGGACATTTTGCTCATTGCTCGTATTTTTCCTCGCCCCTGCTGGGCTCGGAAAAATACTACGCAACTCGCAAAATACCCGCACGTATTATATGTTAAACCATCGAATAAGATGTATATACTGAACAGTAGGAGCTATACAGGCAGAATACAAAGCCCTTCTACATTAGAAGGTTTTGGTTATTGTACATCCTCAGTTGGATACATGCTTTACAGACTTTGCAAGTACAAAGTTGTACTTCATTCCCTCTACCAAATGGATGAAGCACTCTTGGTGTATATTGTGCTGTAGTGAATGATCCTCAAGGAAATTGTGTTTTGCTGCGCGTAGAAAACTGAAATGAGTTAATCACTTATTTTCAAGTTGTTTTTAGAAATCCAATGGTTTGTATGAAAGGTGTACACATTTCAAAATTATCTCAGTGCTCTCATATCTCCAGGTGTGTTGAGTGGCTCGTAATACATAATGATCTCCTGACACTCATTTGAAAAGGGACCTATGACAATTAAAAGTTTAAAAGAAATTATAATTGGAAGTAGCTATAGATTAGTGTTCCCTTGATTCCAACAATATAATAAAGAGTTCCCAATGTTCCCTGACAATAATGTGACAATATCCCCTGTTCCGGATCCCTAAGAAGGGGCTCATTAGGTAAGTTTTTAATTTTTTCAATACAATCTCTCATTCTGAGTACGTGAAACGGACTTTTTTTTCTTACCTTTCAATTGCTTGTTTCGTCAATTTAGCTCAGTGTCACACGGAAGAAATGGTTTGGCTTTTTCTTCTTAACGACACAGGATCCGATCAAGTTTTGGTAAGATGCAAGCTTGGCAAAAAATGTCGCCTTCACTTAGCACCCATTTTATTTTTCCGTTTCTTTAATTGACACAATGACATTTCACTTTGAGTACAAGCAACGCTTCTTCTTTCCTCTCGATTGATGGTTTCGTTTAGCAGTTTCATACGCAAGAAATGGTCTGGCTTGTTCACCTAATGGCTTCATGTTTTGGAAAGACGCAAGCTTGGCAGCAAATGTTGCCTTCGCTTTCTGGGCCCCCACTGTATTTTCCCTGTACTCTCTTTTCTCCCCCTCTGAGTAAAAGCAATTTTTCTAGGCCTACTCTGGGACCTTAAGTCACAAACACAACACACCTTAAAGTTAGCCTAAAACAGTTGAGAATGAGTCAATAAAGTAGTGGCACATCAAGGGAGGCATCTTCATGTATACTAATTGACTCTTGGTTGATTTCCAAAAAAAGAATAATGGGTGGGGCAGGGATTTGCCTCTCGATAGCCATTTGAATGGAGTTGATGAGCCTGGCGAACTCCTGCCATAACACATAGGAGAGGCCAGAACACACAAGAGGACATGCAGCAGAGATACATGTAAGTGTTTGCAGAAATCATGTAAGTCCTGATTAAATATCTTCGACAAACCTCAAGTTCTTTTTTAGCTTTGCCTTGCAATAAAAACGTACCTCTAATGGAGATACCACAAGCAAGATTCTAGTCCCTACACATTTTATTTTTGGCAAGATATTATGCCATCTGCCTTTTGCAAAAACAAGTATTAAACATGAAAGCCCATAAAATAGTTCATTCTTAAGCTATTAATTCCTCACCTTTGTGAGTAGCAGTGATATGATGTCTCAAAATATTTTTGCAACTTTCAATAACAAATATAACGGATGAAAAAACCAAACATATTTAAGCTCAGTAACAAGAATTGAAATTATTTACTTTAGATGTAATACTGATGTAAGCTTAAGTTTAACTAAGGAAAGGTTGAGAAGTCTTAATTATCACTTTACTCACATTAGGCCTAGATTAGCAGGTAATATTACCATAACTAGTGTTTCTTTCGAGGATTACATTACGCCATCAGTTTCTAGTTTAACCCTGAACGAGACTCGCTGCAATGTCGTTCATCGTTGAGTGAGTTCCCTTCGAGTCGACAAGGCTACGGGCCGAGATGGTATTTCTACTAGGCTCTTAAAAAAAGCTTGTCCTGAAATTGTGCCTTCTCTTACCCATATAATTAACCTATCCATTAGGTGTGGGTGTTTTCCAGACGAGTGGAAAATTTCCAAAGTATTACCTTTATATAAGGAGGATATTAAGTCTGATCCTAATAACTATAGGCCAATATCTATTCTACCAGTTGTCAGTAAAATAATCGAAAAGGTTATTTTTAAACAACTTTATGAGTACCTAATTGAAAATAATTTGCTGACACTTTCTCAGCATGGTTTTAGACTGATGCATTCTACCTTGACTGCCTTGCTTGAAGCTACTAACAACTGGTACTTAAATATTGATGATGGCCTAATTAACAATGTACTCTTTCTGGATCTTAAGAAAGCCTTTGATACGGTTGACCACAGTTTATTGTTAAAAAAACAGCAACTGTATGGCCTCGACCCACGTGCAGTTCAGTGATTTAAATCATACCTGTCAAATCGCTTTCAGAGTACTTTTGTGAATGGAACTTTATCAGACTATCTTCTCGTTAGTTGTGGGGTCCCACAAGGGTCTGTACTTTGGACCAATTTTATTTCTCATTTATATAAATGACCTTCAAGAATGCGAGCTGTCATCATCTGCACTCATGTATGCTGATGACACCTCGTTTACCCTTTCCGCTTATGACCCCATAACTCTTGAAGACAAACACAAAAACAAAGACCTGGAAGAGGTTCAAAAGTGGTTGAAATCCAATAAACTCACATTAAATGTCAAAAAGACAAAATATAAGATAATTGGAAGCCACTACCGATTGAGGCATTTAAATGGTGACTTAAACGTGACTGTTAATGGTCAACAATTGACTCGGGCGACTAATTACAGATATCTGGGAATAGAGGTTGACGAGGTATTGGGGTGGCAATCCCATGTAGTTGTCGTTTGTAAAAAGGTATCTGCATGTATAGGGGCCATAAAACGTATTCGTTCCCTGGTGCCTCGCCAAACCCTACTAAAAATGTATGATGCTTTCGTCGCTCTTTATTTTGATTATTTCTCCGAAGTCTGGGAATGTATGGGAAAGGGTTTATGTGACAGACTCCAGAGATTGCAGAATAGGGCTGGGAGAATTATAACGTTTAGTGATTATAATAGAAGATCTGGGGATATCCTCCAAGACTTGAGATGGGATACCCTCGAGCAGAGACGCTATAAACAGCTCGCAAGAAGTGTTTTAAATCTCTGAATAACCTTTACCCTGAGATTTAAAGAACGTGTTTAAACCAACCTCCGTGGTTCATTCTTACAACGTGCGAGGTGCCTCGAACAACGTTTTTGTACCAAGGCCCCGTACTGAAGCCGCTAAGCGGGCTTTTAGCTATAGGGGGGCAGTCATGTGGAATGGCCTAGAAAATGTGCTTAAAGACGAGGTAAAACTCTTTCAAGTCTGCCCTGTCTTTGTTTCTGAACAAGGGATTGACTTGAGGGAGTTGAGATAGAATTTAATTTATTTTATTCATATTATGTACATTTTAAGGTTGACTGATATTTGTGTGTAATTAATTATAGGTTAGATTTCCTTAAAGTATAGATATATTTTAGCATTTGTGTAGTTTCTCTAAAAGTTTTGTTATGTAAACGGCTCACTGGAAGAGCATTATTAATGAAGTGATACCGTAATAAAGCTTGATTGATTGATTGATGCCTTTAATATTCGCTCTGATTGTTGAAAGAAGAAATGAATTGTGTGTTTTACTTACTACATGCAGTATTCAACTTGTCATTGGGGCATAATCCTTTATTGCAAATCTTAGCAAAATCCTTTTGTTCTGCAATCTACCATAATGCTTAAAAACAAGCAGTAGTAAAGGATTTGACCGTTGTGTGTTTAGTGTTTGCACTTGTCGCTTATTGGATTTCTCCAGTCGGATTTTTATGAGTTTGCGATATAGGATAATTGAGAACATACACTGTAAGTTTCTTTTTTACATGCCGTTGTTTTAGTGTATGGACATATTTTCATTCATGCCAATTATGATATTGACGAAATTATATGCGGATGAAAGCTCGTTTCTTAGAACTGAATTTTGCAATACATGACATGAATGGGGAGAGAGAAGTGGAAAGTGTCTATTCTTGGGTAGAAAAAAACTCATAGTCGTGAATGAATCCCAATTTTGTGTCAAGCGCACAAATTTAAGACCACCCAGGTTCTAACGCAGCTCGCCGCTTGAATTGGAAATGAACGTCCATCCAATCACAAAACTGTTATGAAAGTTCCATTCCCGCCTTGAATGAGGAAAGTAAACGCAATCGTGGACAAGAAAATCATATACGTAAGTCGGTTCGAACGATCACTCTTAGCTATTTCTAAGAGCAATTTCGTACTTCATGATAACGACAGTTTTTCTAGACCTTGTTGGCCTCCGAATGATCGTGTGAGAGGCGTGCTGTGGGGTTTTGCAGTGCAATTCAATGATGTTTCACTCGGAGTAAAAGCAAATTTTCATCTTACCTTTTGATTTATTGTTCCTTTTGGCTTTCACCCGCAGGAAATGTTTTGGTTCGTTCCCTTTCACCACGCAGGAATGGCTCAGGTTTTGGTAAGGCGCAAGCTTGGCAGAAAATGTCGCCTTCATTTTTTGAGCGCCTGTTGTATTTTCCATTATCCCGAATGTGCAGTCTGCAAATGTCCTTGCCTGGACTGCAATAGGGGCTACTAAGACGAAGCAAGTTGCTAAAACTGAAAGCAAAATTACTGCAAAGCAGGGAATCATCACTATTCTTGTTCAGTATGCGACAGATGGCAGCAAACCGTAAATACACAAAGGATTTGTCGTTCCCTTATTTCTCGGAAAAGTGATTAATATAATATGCTTGAAAACAATGCAAATTTATGTAAAATTGACTAGTACGCTTTCTCTTAAGGGACAGATGTCAGCAAATCGCGGTATCAAGTTACGCATGTCATTCGATCTTCCTTTTCTGCTCGGAAAAGCCATCAATTCTTGGTTTTCACGTGACGTCATCAAAACTAAAAAATAAGGAATTATCAATCCTTTTGAGATTCTAGTTTAGTTAGCTATTAGAACAACTGAAGACTTGTCTTTTCACAAATTTTCAGTTTGGTGGGGTTTTTCGTCTTGAGATAAAGCAAGGTTGAATTTCTAAGCTTTTGCGTGACACGATATTAAAATGGCGGTCGAGAATGCTATCACGCAGGTTAAAAAAGTGACTTTGCAATCGGAACAGTCCTTGTGAGAAAATAAGTTCTCACATAGATGTTTATGAGCCCTCAGAACGCGACTACTGGCTTTTTATAGCAAAACTCGATGACATATGTTTTTGTCAGCTTCCGGCCGCCATATTTGTGCCCCTGAGAGGGACACAAACATGGCATCTCCATACAAAGCCTTATAAATTTGAGTAAAACATTTCTTCGAATATCTCCCGCACGAAACATCGCACAGACCTGAACCTTTGTGGGACTGTTTGAATATTCATCTTCTTTTATCTCTTTGATTCTTGCATTTATTTGTTGGATGGTCTTGATGATGGTGTGACAGTGAAAACCGGCAATAAACTAAAGAGGTCTCTTCTGTTCAGACAGGGTTTCTATACTCCCCCACCCTTTCAGGACCCTCATATAGCTACAAGAAATAGCTCAGCTGACTCAAACACGATGTTAGGCCTCTGTTTATAAGTCGCACAATCGTTGAATGAATTAAATTTCGACAAATTTAATTCGTTGATCATGTTAGTCTACATTAAGTCCTTTTGATTTTATTCCTCGCCGTTGTTCTCAATATTTCTGGTAAGTGGCATCACCAAAATTGTTGC